>NC_046299.1:8553636-8854545 GCF_004115265.2 Rhinolophus ferrumequinum | reverse complement strand
ACTTTTTACATGAAGGAAGTCTTCGTGGACATCAGGTAACCCCCTTCCCCCCATCTGTCCCCTCCCAGATGTGGACAAGCTTTGCCTGGGTCCAGGATGGGCTGGGCCAGATTGCAGTATGAGCTGGCAGGCAGGAGTGTGGGTAATTGGCTTCTACATTCTTTCTGTGAAGCATCTACCAAGCTGCACCCAGCCAATACGGGGCCCCTAAAAGGAAACACAAGGCCGCTGATGGCCTGGACTGGCAGAGTCCACGCCGCTATCAGGGCTCTGTGTAGCCTGCCTGGAGCCCCCTCTCCCTGCAGGTCTGCCATCCGGCTGCGTCTGCTCAGAGAACAACAGTTTACAGTTTGGCTGGCTCCAGCCTGCCTCCACATGGGGAATAAAGCTGACATTGTGCTGGGCTTGCAACATCCTTCCCTTCCCAGAGTTCCTGATGTGTTTGTTACCCTGGATCTGGTCTGAATGTTCCCTTTGTCGCGGACCTTCGCGTGCTGAGGTGGGTTTGCCTTCTCTGTGGCAGTCCTGGGTTAAATAAATACATTAAGGCAACATACACGGCTTGACACTGGAGCCAGCCCCAATAACTCAAATAACTCATGTGGCCGAAGACAGAGCTGCTGCACTTTTGAATTCATGTAAAGATGGATTTCTTTGTTCAGTTCCTTTGCGGGAGGACAATATAAACCTGAAGAAGCAGCCATACTCGGATTCGGCTAGCCATTTTTCTCCAGCAAGACCGTTTGAGAGCTTCTAAATCCTGTGCAGATGAACACAGAACATGACCTTCAGCCGGTTGCAGGATACCGTGCTGACATCACCACATAAATATATACTCCAAAGAAAGCCGTGCTTAAGCTCAGTGCTGATTTTTATCACTTTTCCAGGGAGCTTGTTCGTCATGCACCTTTACAAAACCCATAATATTTAGAAATGTGCTGTGTTAGCCCCAGAGGCTTAAATAAACTAAAGCCTGTGAATGTTTGAATGTAACGAATTACCTTCACACGTGAAATTATGACTCCATACGATACTCAATACTGCCACCATTGTCCGCACTCGGCTCTTTGGGGGCTGTGCGGTATTCCTTCTGAAATAGCTGCCTCAGACAGGCTTACGAGAGCAGAAAATATCTCTATTTCAATACCACTGCATATGTGCAAGACATTAAAAATGGGTGAAACTGTATATTTTTTAAAAATCCAGAATCAACTTTGTGCTCTAAGGCCAAGGGGTGGGGGGGTGCTTGAAAGGTACTGTCTTGGTAATCTATAAAATCAGTACATTTCATTTTCTTTTAAAAGCAGAGACAAACGATTTGTTTTCTAAGTATAGCGGAGATTCTCAACCAGGGGCCATTTTGTTCCCTCTGGGGACACTTAACAATGACTAGAGATATTTTTGGTTGTCACGACTGCAAGTGTGTGTGTGTGTGCGCGTGTGTGTGCAGTGGGCAGAAATCACAATGCCACTAAACATCCTACATGAACAGGACAGCCCCTTTCAGCAAAGAATTGTCCCTTCCAAAATGCCAGTGGTGCCACGGTTGAGAGCCTTGAAATGGAGAACACTTCCAGTGGAATTGGACTGTATCACCAGTGTGTTCTAGCAGGCTGGGTGATCGTAAACTTCTTTAGATGCTTCCGTCAGCACTAACTTTACCTCCCAGCAAATGTATTGGCTGGTAGGTATTGTTTCAAAATGCCTGTTCCCCACTTATCCTAAGCACATTGCTATAAAATGCCCACTGATGAAGTTTGCCTGGCTCAAAATGCAGAGAGCCACAGGGGCTGCTCAGGTTTTTCTTTTTAACTTTTTATTTTGAAATAATTTTAAACTCACATAGACATATCTAAGAGTAGAGAGTGCGCATCCCCCAGCTTTCCCCAACAACATCTTGCATAACTACGGTACAGTATCCAAACGAGAAAACTGACAGTGGTACCGTACTATTAAATGGCAATCTTATTTCGATTTTACTGGCTTGCTCAAGTTTTAAATAGTAAAACATGTAAAAATGTATCTCCGTCCTCCCCACCAAATAAGCAACTTTATTCCTCTAGAAGTGCGTTCTATGGGAAGCAAAACAATAATAACCTTTCTGTTTCTAAATGATCCCCACTGGCAAGGATGCCAGGGCAGGAAGTTACGGGTACAAATAATTGGCTTCTGGTTTTCTTAACCACCCTTTTCAAAACTAAGACCCAAGTGATATGTACTTGCCTTCAGCCCCTTCTTGTTATTTTTCAACTTGTCAGTTTACAAATCCCCCAAAATTCAGGTATTTAACATCATGACAAAAGGTAACTACTTTCTCAACCTTCATGCCCCTGGCAAGGTATAAGCACTGCAGCTGCCTGGACACCCTCGCCAGGGCTCTCCTGCCAAGGTACGTGCGCGCGCGCGCACACACACACATACACACACACACACACACTTTTTAAAGAGTCTTTTACAAATAAAAATAAAAGTGGAGCACTCTGCCCCAGGCCAACTTCAGGGAAGGCACTGTCTTTATCTCTATTACTTCACAGCTACCATGACCTTCAGATGTGGCAAGTGATAAGCTTAAGATGCTAGATTCTGCCTTTACGCTCAGTTTCCTTCAAGAGCTCCAGAGAGGAGGCTGGGTGGGGGGACACAGGCCCAGGTGAAGTTTGTGAAGTTGTTCTAATCACAAAATGAAAAACAGAAGACCAAAAGATGTCCAGAAAAGGCCCTAGCAGATAGGGGCTTTAGCACACACTTTTAGAGCGTTACCCAAGAAGGCCAACGTCCAGTGGGAGAGAAAACCCCAGACTATACATCAGCAGAAGCAAGTTCAAATGTTGGCTCTGCCACTTTCTTGCTGTGTATCTGCAGTGATCAGTGTTCACGCTCCCCACCCCTACCCCCAAATTCATATGCGGTAATCCTAAGCCCCAATGTCATAGTATTAGGGGGAGGGGCCTTTGGGGAGTGATTAGGTCATGAGGGTGGGGCCCCAGGAATGGGATCAGTGCTGTTATAAAAGCGACCCCAGAGAGCTCTCTTTCTCTGCCATGTGAGTCCACTGCCTGCAGCCTGGAAGTGGGCCTTCACCAGAGCCGAACCCTGCTGGTGCCCTGATCTCAGACTTCCAGCCTCCAGGACTCTGCGAAGTAACTGTCTGTTGTTTACTAGCCACCCAATGTATTCTGCTATAGCAGCTCAAATGAAGACAGAGGCCTTGGGGAGGGCACTGAACTCAGCTTTGGTTTCTTTACCAGTATTGGTACCAATCCTGCTAACCACAGAAGGAGGTTGCGAAGGTCACTGACATGCTGATGTGAGGATGCCCTTTATAGGAGGAGAAACACACAGCATCGTCTCACGCAGTGAAAGTGAATAGAGCTACAGCCACAGCCACTCGCATCAGCATAGACGAATCCCACAAATACAATATTGAGTGAAAAAGGTTGCGAAAGAACACGTAAGGCATGATATACCAATCACGCTGACATGCCAAACCATACCGTGGACATAGCTTACGGACACCCATGGCTGTCGTGCACGTATAAAGCAAATGCTTGGGAATGAGAAGTGCCCGATTCAGGGTAGGAGTTACCCCTGGGGGTGGAGAGAGCAGGGGAGGCAGTTGGGTCTGACGGTGCTGACGGTACTACTTCTTAAGCTTAGAGGGAAGCTGCATGGGTATCCCGTCTATTAATCTTGATACATTCTTATACGTCTTTACTATTTCAAAATGCCTAAGATTAAAAAAAAAAAGTTTTCTATCATTGTCAAAAGACACCTTCAATGTGGAGTACAGTGTGGTCGGGTCACGACCCCGGGGGTGGTCTGAGGAGCTCCATCACTTTGTGACTTTGGGCAATTTGCTTAACAGCTCAGCTGCTCTGTGCTTCAGGTTCTCATCTGTCAAATGCACCTCCTTCATAATACCTGGGAGGCTTCAACAAGATAATGTGCTTGACACATAATCACCTCTCCATAAATGTTAGATTTTAGCTACTGCACAAAATACATTGGATTGTACGACCATCATGATAACGCATCGATTGACAGTGGAGCAGTACTGTGCATAAATAATATGGATGCTTCCATCTCCTGACCACTGTAATGGAATATTTAGAACACAGAATACGGTGATTGTTCCAACCCCAGATTTATGAGCTAGAATCTTACTTGAATAGCTTGGGTCACTCCGCTAAAATATCTTGTGGAGAGATAGTTGAATCTTTGGATCCTTGCCAGTAGCCATAAAAATTCTTTACCACTCAGTAAGGTTATGTATTATAGCCATGTAGGCATTCTGGCGAGCAGAACTTTCACTTTTTGGGCTGTGCCAGATAAACTCAAACATAAGACACCGTCAACAGTTTCAAGATTTATGGCAACAAATTCCAACCCGCTGGCCCCAGGCCCATGCAAGTCACGTTATTTACCACCGTGTAACGTCACCTTGTGTAGCCAACTCACAAAGCAAGGTGCCTAGAACAATGTGAGGTGTCATGGCCAAAATACCAGTGACATGGAGTAGACTTGAATAACCATAAGCCACATCTGTGTCTCCAACACTTGAGTCAACGTGCAGAAATTTTTCTTTTCCATGTTGCCCTCAAGTTATTCTGTTAAAATTTAAGAGAGCCTTGCTATCTTAAAACAGTGCAGCGCTCTGGAGTTGGCCAGCCAGTCGCTGGTGTTTGCACTTTACAGAGAGAGAGCACAGGGGAGTGGATTACCGCACAAAGCTTCAAAGTTGCCTCATAAAGGTAAAAGTCACCTAGACGTGCCATCCACCGGGCTGGACGTCCTGTATTTAATCTGTTTTAAGAATGAAAGTGGCTTTCTATCCCGAAACAGCACAATCCTCCCAGCCCTTTCTTGGGCCTATAAATTTACTTTTTACATGTAGGTCTGTGAAGTATGGCCTTGTTGATTCAACATCTGGAACTACTCGGGTGGTTTGTCTCTGCCGACTTTATGAACAATAAAAGCAAACCACTGGATGATTCCTGGATATTTAAACTTGGGGCACAGGCACGCTGGCCTCACTGCTGACAAACACAAGATTTTAATTTTCCCTGCTGGGTCCAAATGCAACAAATGTGGTTGGGAAGAGAAGGCTAAGTGTTCTCCTCAAAAATGAGCTACTTGTCTAAGATATAATTTTATAACTGTGGGGTACATACTTCAGAATTTCCAAAGTTCTTGCAAATCTCTGGTCAGCCCCCAAAGCCAAGCACACTCCCATTTTAAAGAAATACACTAACGTTGATGACTTCCTACCTATAGTTTCTGCCAAAACTGAAAAGAAACCTATCAAACTACTGTGGAGACCCCAGAGTCAACCTCACTCCTGGGATTTTTTAATCAGCACCATTTTTTTTTATTATTATTATTACCTGGGGAAAGACTTCTCTGAAGTGATCCCTGAGCGGTTTGCAGCCAATATGCATGTTTATAAATATCCTTAGAAATGTCATCAGAACCAAAGAGAACAAGTCCTTGAGGCCAAGGGTGAGAAAGAAAAAAACAACTACACGGATTAAATTTGAAAATGTAAAAAAAATGTGACTTTCAAGGTCACAAAGCTGATGTAAAGAATGCAATGTCATAATATCATCAAGTGTTAAAATACATAGTTCGTTAAGAGTCTCAAAGAGATGTACCAACAGAACTTTAAACGTGGGCCACCAGGAACAAGACTAGCCCACTACACTCTGAGGAATCACTTGTATTTATCTGTGTATTCTCAATGCCAACTACATAGGGTAGGTTCTTATACATGTTTTGCGTTTTGGAAATGCAAGTGTTAGTAACAAATTTATGATTTTATTGAGCGGAACATAACCAAAACTGCATAGTAATTCCAGTGAGGTGGCTTGACACTTGTCTAGTCCATGGAGACTCCAACCTGCAGACCCAAAGAAAGATCTTGTGGTCCTTTCTTACAACTTATTGAGACATAAATAAACCCTCATCTATACACAGATTGCGTTCAGATAAGTGACTTTGGAAGAGTTGTTTGGAACTAGAGCTCCCTCCGTTTCACTCTACCCAGCAGCCAGGATGATCTTTTCAAATGTAGACAATGTAGCCACTTTCAGAGGCTCACTGTAGTCCTTTTTACAAGGTGGGAAAGTATCGCCAGGATCTGCCTCCCGCCCAAGCTGCAGTTCTGTTTCCTGCACCTCCCCCATCCTCACCATACTCCAGGCATACCGGTCTCCTGTATGTCCTTTAAAAGGTCGTCCCACATGCCCTTCGTATTTGAGCTTCCATATGCCAGTTTTTCGCTTCTTTATATGGTCAATTCCAAAATGTCCCAACACAAATGTCACCCCCTCAAAGAGGCCTTCTCTGACCACTGAGTCTGAAGAAGTCCCGGCCATCCTGCCATGTGGTCCTTGCTAGCTCATGGTCATGCTTATTTCCTTCACATAGGTGCAGGGGGTGGGGTCAGGGAAAGAATAGAGATGGTAGGAAACATGGCTGATGATGTATTCCATTTGGGCCAAGTTTTGCAAGGTCTTCAGAGTCAGCAAAGGAGTTCAAATGGCATCTGGGGAACAAGCCAGCAACAGATGGGAGAGTTTCAGGACTAGATTACATTGCCTTGTGGGTAGGAAATGATGCTGAGAAGACTGGAGGCAGGGGGCTCTTCTAGAAGCCACAATAATAGTCCAGTTAGAGAAAGTAATGGCCACAGATAGTTGAACCATGATGAAGAATAGGAGATAAAGTTAGTAAAACAATAGCTGATTTCAAGGAACATATCAAGCAGGGGGTGAAGTCCAATACTGAAATAACTAAATTGCAAAGCCCTGTAAGGGAAGAACTCTGAGAGAGACACCTCAGAGGAGGCTGGTTCTCCCTAAATGGTCCTACTTAATCCATGCCATTTCCTCCCTCCTGCTATTACAGCAATGTTCTCATGAATTCTTCCTCTGAGCCTCATGGCTTGTCTTTTCAATTTCAGTGAAGTTTGATTCGATTTTTTTTTTCTGTTTTCCTTTTGAAATGAAATAAGTCGTCAAGTCTGTTCCAACAAGATTTCAAAGAGAACCTTATGGAGGGCTAAACTTTGAGCCTCTTAAAGATCTAGCACAAACTCAAAAGAGTCTAATAATTTTTTTTAAAGTATGCTATTCCTCAGCTGCTAAATCTGATATAAAAATTAAAAAGGAAAACAAGTAGTTATCGTGAGTGCACTTTCTTTTACTAGATAAATATGTGAACATGACTTGCTCTACAGATTAAGTCAACCGGTACACAGATGGCAAAGGGAAAACTGAAAAGGCAACAGAACAAATATCGTTGCAGATAATGATTATATATGCACAAGGGGCAAATGGCCAGTTGGTGCGATTACAGCATATGGTTGGAGTATTTGCCAAAAATTTTGTTTGGATCTAGCACTTAACTCTTATTATCCATGATGTAGCTAGACAGCTCTTAAGTAACCAATCACTGGAGAATTTTATTAACTGAAGCTCTGTGAGATTCAACTCCTAATTACTTTCCATTGAAGGACAATTATATTGCTAACAGCACCATTATATTGAGGTCATTGTGAATAAATTTCGCCTAACAAAGGAGGGAATAAGACACACAGTGGCGCAGTGGCAGAGTCAGGCCGGTCTGGGTTCTGATCTCTGACCTACTATTTATTAGCCACATGACTCTGGACAAGTTACTTACCCTCTAGGAGCCTCAGTTTCCTTACCTGTAAGATGGCATGATAATAATAGTTACCTTCTAGGAATGTTGTGAGAATTAAATGAAATTTGTGCAATGTGCCTTGTCCATAAATCTCCTCAATAAATGAGTTTCCTTTCTCTTCAGGACCTGGACAAGATAAAGATGCTTGGTACCTCAGTTTCCCACTATGCAAGATGACTGCAAGCACTGAGTTACTGTGCTGTGGAAGAAATGCCGTGATATTGGGTAAAATGAGAACCACGTTATAGTTTCTTTCCTATCCCTGTATTAGTGAATATTGTAACTGCCAAAACATTCGCTGGCTGTCATTCTAAAGACCATGTAATTTCTATCTTTTCCAAAAACTAGGGGTAAGTCAAATAAGTTCCTAAGGCTTTAAACATATTACTTCTGCAGATAATGAGAAAACAAAAGAGACGATATAATAATTAATTCAAAATCTTGGTTTAATTAAGATTACCTGTCACCTGCAGAGAAAGCTGTGGGGCTAGAGAAATTTTTCTTGTGTCTAGTAAGGCACAGATATTTTGGCTACAAAAATCATTTATACTTAACACCAATTTAATAGGTTGGCAACTGCTTTTTAATAAGTATAAAGTATGAAATGTAATGGGAGAGTTTTTTAAAATGTTTGAGTCCATATACCTATCAAGAAATACCTCACTCTTTATAAAGTCCTTTGTGGGTTCTGAAGCACTTTTATTTGCATGATTTCATTGAATCCCCATTATGTCCCTTTAAACCATTTAACTGATGAGAAAAATGAGAATCAAGAAGATAAACAACCTGCCCAGCTGGTAAGTAGCAGATCCTGGGTGCAAAATCAGGTCTTCCCAAACCATGGCTACTGATCTCACTACCACTACCATGTGTTCCTTCTGCATGATATCTAATACGAAAATTAGAAAACGTTACGGGCTGAATTATGTCCCCATCCCCCCAAAAAATATTTACATGTGGAAGGTCCTCCCCAGTACCTCAGAATGTGACTGTACTTGAAGATAGAGCCTTTCAAGAAGTGCTTAAGTTAAAACAAGGCTAGAAAGGTGGGCCTCATCTAAACTAAGAGCTATTCTTAGAAGAAGAAGAAGAGGAAATTTAGAGACACAGGAATACGTTCATGCAGAGGAAAGGCCATGTGAGGACATGGAGAGAAGGCAGCCGTCTGCAAGCCAAGGAAAGAGACCTCAGGAGAAACTCAACCTGCTGACACCTTGATCTTGGACTTCCGGCCTCCAGATCTGTGGGAAAAAATCAATTTCTGTTATTGAAGTCCCCAGTCTGTGCCATTCTTGGTTATGGCAGCCATAGCAAACTAATGCACCATACAAGATGAGAGCAAGCTTACACCAACGCTAACCACCCAGCAGTGATAAATGAACAATGAATGTAACTATATTTGTTCCACGTGAAAACCAACATCTATTTCTCCATAAATATATGTAAATTTTTACCTTGGGATATGTATCATTCAGGGTGCAATCAGGATAAAGAAACCCCACAGAAATTTGAACAAGTTTAACATAAAGAGTCATTAACTACGAGACAGGACTGGAATAACGGGGGACTGGCTGCTGATGGATAAACAGAACTCTAAGGAATATAGGAACTGCTGATATAAGGAAGTCACTGGCCCTAGGGGTGGTGTACAAAGCCTAAGGAAGAGTCCCCACCCCACCCAGCCCACCCTCAGGGCTGAGATCCATTTTGTTGGAGAGGGCACCGCGGTGGCTCACTGGAGAGCAGGGAAGTTGCTGCCTTTTAGGTTGCCAGGCAAAGTACTTCACAATGTACTGTCTCACTGCAGGTATTCCTTTACAAAATCGTTCCAGGGGATACTTTACTAGAAGCTGCTGGCTAGTGGGTGTTGCTGGCCATATACACTGCAGGAGCTGAGTACCCTGGAAACCACAGGAGCCACAGAGACCAGGTGTTGGAGAAGTCACGTGGAGCGCAAGAGCCAGAACCAGAAAAACTCCTTCCTACTGCAATGTCTCTCCAGCCCCCTCTGTTGACAAAGCTTGGTATTACACCAGTTGACAAAGGAAACCGTTTCCCCAGGCAGGTAATGAAGGGTGAATTTAGAGTGGAGAAGCAATAAATACATAATTGGCACAGAATGACTTCCAGTTGCACATGATCTGAGATTTCTGTCATACTCAGGTAACTGAAGTACCGATGCTAATGCTCTATACCCAGATGAATGCAGAAACAAAGAACTTGTTGATTTTTGGGGTAGCCTCTTCGAAGAGAGTCATAGAATTTTAAAAGAGCAAAGGAAGGAAAAAATGGTGGAGGGCAATCTGAAGAAGCAGGCCACCCTAACTCAAAGTTGTGTATTATTAACTGGAATCTCTTGCCCCAAACTATGAGTATGTGGTCATGACATTGTGTAATCTATAACGTGACCCAACTACAGAATGGTGTTCCTGGATTTTAATCTCCTGAACTTCCTTGTTCATAAAGTGATGTTTGTCTGAATCACAATATTTACAAGTTAAATATTTAAAACCTCAGTCATCTTGGAAGGAGCAAGTATCTAGTGCCAATATGTTTCTTAACTCTAAACTAGTTCAATAATTAACTTTAAATAAAAATTATATCTAAAGATTTTTAATTATTGAGAGGAAGAGATATATCAAAAACTGTTTCAAACTTATAATTTTAGATAATATGAAGTTAGTATCTGTTTTTCACTCTTCTAGAAAGTTCTGCTTCTTCAAACAGGATACATCTCTGAGAAACTTGCTGAACATTTAAAGATGATGAGTCAGAACCATGGAATATTAGGCCTGGATGAGACCTAGGAGACCATTCAGGTAGTTCTACCTTTCCTTTCACAGATGGGGAAACTGAGTCTCAGGAATCTTTGTCCCAAGTCACATGAATGGCACACTGAAACTAGATTCAAGGTTTTGCAATTTTCTCTAAATTTTCTACATGGTCGCCTCAAAAAGAAATCATGTTGCACATTGCATTTTCTGTTGTGAAGCAGAGAATGTGGGGAAGAAAGAAAAGGGGAAAGAATTAAGAAAAGCCTTTTTCTTGCTGAAACTGTACCAAGTGCCCTGCTGGAAACCACCCCACGCCCCCTTACGAAGAGGTAAGTTGGAGAGAAACCATTTTTCCCATTCTCTTCTCTCCCCAGCGTCCAGTGTCTGCAGTGATCATATACAAAGCACTTGAAATGTCTGAATTCTAAAAGGAAACATCTGAAGGCATAATCTTGATTTAGGATGATGTAAGAGGCAACAATTTAGATCATTTTTTTAACTTGTTTTGCTTTCTTATTATTTGTTTCTTTTTGTATTTGGTTACTTTGGTTTGTTTTGGACATTTAGAAAGTTGGACTATTTGGGCAAGATTGTCACTCACACCTAAGGAAAGAACGTACTAATGGTGAAATATATAAACTAGCAACCAGAATATAATTTTCTCATCTCTCAAAGTTACCCAAGAATTTGGATACAACCAGGATGCTCATTGGCTATTCATATTTTTAAGCCATTGTAAACATTTTTTTCTGGAATCATGAGTTTTGATTTAGCCCTCTAAAAAGCAATTAAAGTATACAATTTATAAACACAGATGGGCTAGAACATTAGGAGATTTAACAAACATGAGCCTTAACCTTCTAAGAAAAAAATGGATTTTTATCAACTCTTCAACTTAGAAGAGGGGAGGTTGAGATTTTTTTTTTTTAAATATTATCTGTCCCAGCTCAATACCTTGAATTAATGAGGAAATTAGACCTAGTCTAGGTCACCTGACTTTTACGCGGTCACTCAGCCATTTAGAGGGAGGACAGTTGTCCAACTGAAATGTGTATATTGGGATGCATGTTCTCCCAATCATCCTACTAATCCCCCTCCCCCCCACCCCCCAACCCCCGGATCACAATCTTCTAACTTTAGACTTGACAGATTTGGGAGAGAAACAGAGTAGGAGCTCATCACTGTAAAGTCTGAGGACTTCCTGTTCTCCTGAGAACTGGCAAGGTCTGTTTGCTGTGGGTTCTTTTAGAGAAATACTGTTTGGGCACAGTAATCTTACATAGGGAAAGAAGTTATTTGGGTCACAAATACCCTGATTATAAACTAGGCATTAGAATATCCCACCTTTTATGCACTTAGTAGGGAGATTAATCATAACCGGTGGTACTGATGGGCCTGGGGTAACAGGATGGAAACCAAATTCATATAGGAATGCCTTTGAGCTATCATTCTATGACACCCTTTATATTTGGGGATCCTGTGGCAATTGTAAGCGCTTAATAAAATTGTCAAGCTTTATAGTTAGGTGGAAGAGGAAAATCAGAGTTCCCACACTATCCCTCTGCCTCACATATTTAAATATTTCAGTACTTTTTTCCATTTCTTAAGGTTGGGGAATCTTTTGGAGGTTGGAGTTTTATTCCTCCTTTCCCAACCACCCCTTTTCTCCTCCCCACCTTCCATTTTGATTTGAGATGATCGCATCGGACTGCATCTATGAAAAAAGTGCCTTTTCTCCCAATACCTGGTGACGTCTAAGGATCTGCATGCTGCTCAAACAAATGCATGTCTCATTGCATCAGGCTGTCTAAACAGGCCAGGGCGCTGACGGACTACAGACTATTTCCCTCTCATACGGGAAAGCTGGGCAGAGGACCCAACAGGAAAATGGACCCAAGAACCTCGTCCATCCAGCAGCCATGCCAGAAGCACCAACTAAATCTAAAAACCACAGATTCAATTAACTAATCGTGCTCTTAGAAGTGCCAAGAAGAAATAATCTTGTCACTACCCCCTTTGCCATGAGCCCTGATCCAAAGCTCAATATGTTTTTGATTTTCCTAGAGCCTTCAGAGAAAGAAATGTTATTTCAAGGCCACTCCCTGTTTTCCACATTCTTGACAGAGGTATGTTTTTCATACTCTCCACAACACTTTACTGATGGGACAGTATTTGTTTTTAATTTCTGTAGTATTTTAGTTGATCTCATCTATGTTTTCATAATTAATTGGACATACAGAGCCAGATCCATCGTAGAGGGCATTGTGGGTAATAACGTCCCAGGAATTTCTTCCCCCACTGAAAATATGTCAGATTCATCTTCCCGTTCTTTTCTGGTCACCTGAGAGCCTCAGCAGCAGAGATATTAAATTCCATCTTGTGAAATAACACCAAAACTATTTAGCGACATTCCCTTCCGACCAACGCTATACAAGACTTGCACTTCCGCACAAATGTTATTCCCCAATCATAACGAGCAGGGTCACAGCTCAAAATGCACGTCCTCAAACAGATGGGATCAACAAAGTGTTTTCCTATCATTTTCACTTCTCTGTCTTCTTTTCACTTTCCTGTCACATAAAAATTGGATCAGAGGCTGATGCACCACAGGGACAATTTGTGTCATGTCCAAGGTGGCTTCATGCAAACTCTATCAACAATAGCCAAGGACAGATGAAAGTTTGTCATCATGAAATTACCTTGAGAGTGATGAGGGGTTTTATTGGTTAAAAACATACGTGTGAAAATGGTACCACAATGTTACTACAAACACATATTCTCTCTAGAAGTTTCAGAGCATTACGTTGATGTGATACTAACAAAACGGAATTGAAAACTTGATTTGGGGCATTATTGTCTCAGTGAAAAGGCTACTTATTTGGAGAGTGGTGCAGACTGACTCTGAGGTCTAATGCGAAGAGAAAGGCCACAAGGATGAGGTGAATCAGACACTGAAGATGATCCACCTACACAATTGAGCTCAAATCAAGAGCTGACGCACTAGCCCTGAGCTCTGGGCCAAGGCTTCCAGAATGTTCCCCAGCATGGTGGTCATGACGGCAGCTGTCGTTTACCTTCAAGTAGGATGTTTGGAGACGCTATGGAGAAATCATTCTAATTTGTATGGAAAACAAGTTGAAATTGTCTGGAGGTTTTCTGCTGCTTACAGAAACCTGAGCTGAAAGCAAGGCCTCGGTTCCCTGCCACTTGGGTTTAATAACAAAAAACAACCAACCATATAAATAGACCCTTTTTATTGACTATAGGCCGCAACTTCTCCCTTCTTGAAACATGAGTCACTGGGGCATAGAACTTATACCATAAGCAGAAACCAGATACTCTTAGAATCAGAAGTATCTTCAACACTAATTGGATTAAAAATCATGAAGCATAATCTCAGACCGGAGCATTCAAATCAAATTAGCCACCATCTTATTTTTTTAAATAAAGAATTAGTGCCTTGTGTATACATTATCATCACAAGTTAACGATCGAGGTAGCATGACTGGAAACTCTCACGTTACCGGAACTCATATATCACAAAACTCCCTCTTCTTTTTCTTCATGCCAAAGCTGAGCTAGAATCTTAAAGTGCTACCATTCAATTTTCCACTAAGATAATAAAGCAGAAACTACTCACTTTGCAAATGAGAAAAATGAAAGCCCCAAGAGGTGATGAGAAGCCCAAGACACCACAGTAGTTTGGCAGTAGCACCTCCAGGTAAGATGCAGGTGTCCTCACCTGCAGTGCTGCAAGTGCTCCGGTGATATTCCCAGGTTTCCCCTTAGATGGAGGGACATGTAGGAGTGGAGCCATAGAGTGTCCCGGACACTGGCAGGGTGTTGTGAGTTCCTGGAAGGGCAGTCGCCACATTTCAGTCTCTTCCTGAAAGTCAAGGGGACATTAACCCCTCAGCAGGGCCCTACGTCCCTGTGTGGTACTTGTGACAGGAGTGGAGAACAAAGTCCCGACACACAGGTTCAGATAGAGTGAGCAACACAGTTTTATTTGGGAACCAGTGTCCCTCCAGAGGCCAGTGCTCTGGTAAGCACCACAAGTTATACAAGATAGAATAGAATTTAATAATGAAACAAGTCCCAGAGTCAATCGGGATGGAGAAGGTCCCCGGTCCAGGAGAGACGACTGGCCCCCGACAGGTCTGAGGCAAGCTGGCCTTGCAAGGAAGAACTTTGGAGAGTCCCGGTATCGCGGCTTGCATCTCACAGAGGTCTCGGTCGGATTGCCCAGACGAATGTCCGGAAGGATAGTTCCAGAGTGTCTCGCTCAGAGCCTCACAGAGGGTCTTATCCGGAGCACCCAGTCGGAGCACTCACAGCACTGCTCTGGGGTTCTGCTTTTATCCTCTTTTCTTTGGACTTGTTTACTTCTTAGGGGATAACCAGAAGTGGTTTGCCAGGAGTTGTTTTGGTGAGCGTGTTTACCACTCAATTTTGTTATGCTCAGTTTCACACATAACCATAAACATGTTTACTTTCATGTATATGCTCTACACATAAACATGTTTACTTTCACTTCACTCTTATCAGTCTCACACATGCGCGGACATAGTCCTGTCCCTACTAGTAAACAACTTGTTTTGCAAACCTCAATCCAACATATATAATACATTTTATATGCTCTATACACTGGGGCAAACCAGGGTTCTGGGGTCATCCGAGTCTCTTTATACGCATATAGTATGTTCCACCTTAGGACCTCACAACAACCCAGTGATGAAGGAGAAGAGAGAACAGAAACAAAGCAAACCAATGGGGACTTCTGCTTCCTGTTAGAATGCAGGAGAATGCGAAAGACCTTTGTTCTTGGGGTCACAACAAGAGAAACCTGGGTTAAGTAAAAAGCGTGCTTTTCTATCAGGCTATCTAAGAGCAGTGGGATGCCAGAAACCCTTGATAAGCTGAATTCCAGAGAGAAGTGAGCCCTTCATGAGTGAGCTGTGTCCTTACCAGGGTTGGGACCCGGGCCCTAGTATAAGAAGATGGAGGAGAGTCCCGTCAAAATTGGGGAGACTTTACAGGGACAACGAAAAGTCAATTGAGCCTGATAGGCCCGTGTGGGCTGGTGGGATGGATGTAGTCTGGAAGCACCACAAACAAATCACTCAGCCGATAATTCTCCCCACACATGCTCCACCAGCCCCACATTTCTTTGAGGAGGAGGAAAACAAGCCCGGGGTGCTTTGGTTCAGAAGCCTGGACAGAGGTTAACCCAGAAGGAACCACTGGCCTCTGGAATGACAGCTTAACCCCTTCTTAGCTCAAATACTGACAAGGTCAGAAAGGCAGATCTGCAGAAATAAACGAAGATCACCTGAAAGGATAAATAAGCGAGTACATATGAAAGACTGTTTTTCACCAATGTTTAATTTACTTAAAAGTCGATGACTGTTTTAAGCAATCCAATAACTGGGATTCTTGGCAAGTTAACGTCTCTGAGTCTCAATTTCTTAATCTGAAAAATGGCAACGCTTCTAGCTTCCTCATAGAGTTGTCTGCATAGTTTAAAGGGACAGTAAGTGGTAAACCCTTAGCATAGCACTGCGTGCTCCGTATATGGTAGCCTTTGTGACCATTATTACTATGAAGAAAGTATGGAAGGGCCCAACCGTGGGGTCTGACGGTGTGATCTCAAAAGGCCCAATGGGCATGACAGTTTGGGTGGTGGCTGCAGAAGCCAGTGCTGCTGCACATAGTGATGTCTAGAGAGGGAAGTTTGTAAACAATGGGAGACGGACTCAATAAGAGACACATATAAAAATGTCACATGGACCTCTGGGAGGTGTCATCTTGGGCCACAACAAATATCAAAACAACAAACAGTCTGCTTTAGTTTTTTCCCCAGCAAAGATCTCGAGGAAAGTTGGGATCAAATTCTATAGAACTATTCCGGTTCTTTCTTGCATCTATTTCACTCGCTCAGAATGATCTTGATCATGAAGAGGAAAGAATAAAACAGTTAGACTCATGACCTCAATAGTCAGAACAGGCTGAAAACTACAGCGGACCTCAGGGAATCTGGTTAACTTTGAAGATGATTGTTTCTGGAATGCTTCTGCTGTTCAGAACCCGGCAGTCTAACCATCTCTTGCATCTTGAATATTTTAGAATATTTAGAATTAAGCCCACAAAACAGCTCAGGAGTTAAAAGAGAAATACCAAAGTCAATGCACAGCTGCAGAAGGGAATAGAAGAGTCCTTTTCTCTGGCCCTTCGGCCAAGATTTACCTGTTGCTACTTTACCCAAAGCTGTGTGATCTGCTTCCCCATCCCCACTGCAGGGGGGACCTCACAGAAGCAGGCACAGCCATTTCATTGAGAGGTGTAGACCGCAGAAAGCGAAGGAGGCAAGAGAAAATCAGCACAGAGCAGACATCAGAGATCAAGGGACAGCAGCCTGGAAACTTCCTTGGGGATGCATCAGTCCCTTTCTAGGACTAGAGCCTTGACATATTCACCTTACAACTGATGACTTGGCCTTTCTCTCATGGGAAACAAATGGGAATGAATTTCGGCTGTCCACCACTGGTGTCAAACAGAAAGGTCAGCACGCACACCTGCCTCACAAAGACAAACTTCACATTATTGCAACAAACAATAATGCATGCAAAGTTCCTATGAGAAATTTCTGTCCAAAACCATGCTGGCTGGTCGATGAACCTTACAGCTAAAGGTCAGAGAGGGACCCGCCCATCCAGGTGCCTCCAGTACAGTGGAGGACTCACAATGGGCTGTCACTACCACTGTGACAGCCTGAATAATGGCCTCCAAAGATAGCCAGGCCCGAATCTTCGGAACCTGTGGTTGTTACTTTTCATGGCATAATGGGCTTTGCAGATGTGATTGAGTTCAGGATCTCATGACGGGAAGATTGTCCTGGATTATCTGGGTGGACTCTAAATGTAACCACAAGGGTCCTTATAACACACTTCTCAGGGACACTTACACATCTCAGAGAGAGATTCAACTACAGAAGAGGAACAGTCGTGTGATGACAGAAGCAGTGGGAAAGAAGGAGGGAGATCCAAAGACACTGTGCTGCTGGCTTTGAAGATGGAGGAAGGAGCCAGGAGCCAAGGAATGCAGGTGGCTGCTAGAACCTCTTATCCCTAGTTTTTGAGGGCTCCTCGGTGATTTTCGTTAAAAAGCCTCGAGTTGTGTGGACCTCTAATTGTGTCAAACATCCTGTACACTCCAGAAGGTTTTACAGCTGCTGCTCACAAAGACAAGTCCAGGACAAAAAGGTAGGTCATCCCGTCACATGTCACGTTTCAGGAGGCATAGTCCTATATAAAACACACTGAAATATTTCTGTCCGAAATAGCTTAAATGAAGTGAAAAGAGTTACTTCTCCAAAGGCTAATTCTTCTGCCTGCCCCATGCCCCAGCTGAGCCCTGAACTGTCACTTTGTATTTACTTCCAGTTGTCAGTTAAAAGCAACAAAACAACCTATCTAAGGAAGCTCGTCTCAAGCCTACACCTGGTTTTCTACCAAACTCAAGTTCGTCTTCCTTCTCTCAATATCTATAGGTATCCCTCTGTGATCTTCTTATCCCCACATTTTTCAATTCTAGTGGAAGATAATACCTAGACCTCGGGGGAAAACAAAACAAAAGGAATGAAACGAAAGTTCTTCACAGTGTTTTTAGAGGGGTTGTTTGAAGCTTTGGTGATGATCCCCTTCCATGTCCCTGCAGGAGTAACAGAGTCCCCAAGATGGTGGCTGGGATCCTACTGGACTGTACCAAAGTAGGGCTTTGTCCTCAGGCCACTCCTGAGTGTGTGCTCCAGAGTGGCACCTGCAGGGACTGCCTCTTTGCTGAGTCTCAGGCCTCTGGGACAAACCATCCTCTTCCTCAGCATCCCCTGTACTCAGAGCACAGGTGCCTCGGCCGTGGCCAATGGCAGGGGCCCCCAATTCCCGCCTCAGCCCATCTAGACATCAGGCCAGAAACTGAGCGCACACCTTCCTGAGATTTCCCTGACTCTCTGCATGACTAATTGTTCCCGGAAGCCTGAACAATCCAGTCATCTCAAGCCCCCAGGCTTGGGTTTCTGTGTCAGGCAACCAGCTTCCCTTCAGAAGGTTCTGGGAGCTCCTGACTGAAGAAGGTGTGGCCCTCCTAAATTACCCTCCCAGAACTCTTGGAGCACAATAGTCTCCCCGGAGTCGAGTGAAGAGTCTTTACTCAACTTAATCTCTTTATTGTAGACTTTTGCTCCTGAACAGGCTTCTACAAGTAGGACCAACCAGGCTCTTATTATGTTTAGCATCTCTGGGGAGGCCATGTTCTGCAGGTTTCCTCTGGGTGCCAATGCATCCCTCCTCTGGCAACAGAACCCCGAATCTCCTTTGCATAACAACTACTCTCCTTTCCTCTGAGCATGTGACTCAAGCTGGTCAATCAGCATCATTTCAATCTCTGGTGACAGTGATTGTTTCAGGGATTGGCTCATAACCCAAGTTTATCTTGGTACTTATTCAGAAGCTAACAGAATGCGATATGCTCTTTTCTCCTCAGCCTCTAACCTAAAAGACTTTGGGCCTTCGAGCTGCCAGCCACCAACTGTAGTCTGAGCATCGTCGACAAGAAGGAGAACAGAACTGAGGGATAAGGATATTGTTCGACATTTTATGAGCCCCTGGATCAAGCCATGCCTACACTCAGTTTATTCCCGGAACTTTTTAATTACATGAGCAAACACAATCTCTTTTTGCCGAAACCAATTTGGGTTAGCTTTTCTATCATTTGCAGACAAAAGATTCCTAAAGGATGTCATCGCTATGCCCGTAGACCTGTAGAAGCCCCATGCCTGCCCGACCCTGGTCCCTTCCTCCTCCCAGCACCAGGAACTCTTCCTTCTCCGTGACCTACATCATGCTCAGATGGTACCTGGAGCTTCCTATGACATCTGTTCTCACCAACAGTTTCCCTCTTGTGACATAATATGAAGTTTATATTTGGTCTCTGTCACCTAGTTTCTGACACAGAGCTCCTGAAACCCTGGTAATTTCCTGAACAATAGAGAGGCTAGGAGCATCTTAGTTTTAAAATTGGTTTTTGATCCCGTGTTCTGACACAGAGATCCTAAATCCCTTGGAAATGCCTAGGTGATAGGAGCATCTTTTGTTCTAATGAGGCAGTTTTTGGTGGGCTTCTAGGGTACTTCAGGATGGGGGCTGATGACTAGAAAGACCAAGCCATATTTGGAAGCTTGGAACTTTCAGCCCTGCTCTCCACTGCCCAGGGACAGGAAAGGTGCTGGAGATGGCATTAACAATTGAACGTGGCTATGTGATGAAGCCTCTATAAAAATCCCTGAACTATGGAGTGTGGAGTTTCCACACTGGAAAACATATCCATGTGCTAGGAGGGTAGTACACCCCAACTCCATGGGGATAGAAGCTCCTGTGTTAGGGAACTTCCAGATCCTGCCCTGTGTATCTCTTAATCCAGCTGTTCGTCTGTATCCTTTGTAATAAACTGGTAAACGGGAGCAAGTAGTTCCCAGAATTCTGTGAGCCATTCTAGGAAATTATCGAACCTGAGGAAGGGGCTGTGGGAGCCCCTGATTTATAGCCAGTCAGAAGCACAGGTGGCAACCTGGAACTTGTGATTGGTTTCTGAAGTGGGGGCCGTCTTGTGGGACTGAGCCCTTCCCCTATGAGGTCAGCACTAAGTCTGGGTAGTGTCAGAATTGAATTGTAGGACAGACACCCATTGGTGTCCGCAAAGTTGGAGAACTGGTCGATGTGGGAAAAATCCCCACACATCTGGTGTCAGAAGTGCTGTGAGTGGAGGAAACAGAGGTTTCCCTTTTTTCTCTAAATGGAGGGTGATTATGACCTGTAACTGTGAATCTAACCCATGTAGAGCTCTCCTTAGACACTTTTTAGAAGCCTTCCCGACCCCTAACCTCATAAGCTTCTTAAAGGGTAGGAACCAGGACTTGTCTGTCTTGTACCTGCAACGCCCCCCCCCCCCCCCAGTAGCTCCTTGGAACTACTTCTGAGTGGCTGTGGGCTCTGCAAGGTCCGGGCTCATGCCACAATGTCCATGGTGGTTATTCCAGGGAAGGGACTGGGGATGTACAATGAGCAGGACTCCTTTGACTTCTGTATTAATTATTATTTGAGTCTTTCATAATATGACTATTTATTTTAAAACACTTATTTTGCAAAGAAAACCCTCAGTGTGAATAATTGAGGAGAGATGGTGAAATAGCCAGCACTTCTTTCCGTACAGCTTTCTGAAGCCCCTCGAACCCAGGTTTCATGTGGGACTCTCACACTTGCCGCTTCCAGCAGAGACCCAAGCACCAATCTGGGGCCTTGACCTTGTGACGGAAGAACCTGTTACCAAGAGGCAAACATGGACAAACTGCTGCATAGAGCATTTTATCCCCCAGAAAATCCTCAGCCCCTGCGTCCTGTGGGTTGTCCAGACTGTTCAAATACAAGGGCAAAGAAAATAAATAAAAGTAAATATTGTGCTCATAAGCAATAGAATGCCTAGCAACCAAGAACAAAAGAGGCCTGAAGGAAGAGGGCTGACTTTTGCAGATCCTTGTGTGCAAACTACAGTAAAAATATTTTCGGTGTGAATAATACACTTTCAAGTGTTAAATTACAGAAGGTGTAGGGACACCACGGCTGAGAACCTCCAGGGGGTTGACATGCCTTGGCCCCCGTTGAAGTAGGGGTCAGGGATCACCTCAGCCTTTGTTCCACTGTTGGTATCCGGGAATGGGGGGGTCTCCCCTGTAGCTGTGGGACTGGGACTTTGGGACCAGGGCTCGATTGAGCCATTGAGGGGCCCCCAAACCCTGAAATGATGGTGGTGCAAACCTGTGTGTAATTTTTAAAAAAAATGTTAAGTCACAGAATAAATGTAAGAGATGTGATGTTTTTCTGTCATGACCATTTCAATGCTTTGTTGGAAATAATGAGTATAAAGCACATTACGTTGTTCTTATTAAAATTTTTTAATATGAAAACTTTTAAACATACTGAAAGTAGAGAGAACAGTACAATTTTTTAACCTATCATAGACATTCAAGATTATAAAATTTGGCCACATTGCCTCATTGATTTTCTCTCTCTTGTATTTTTTTTTCTCTAAATGCTTTGAAAGCAAATCCAAGATATCATGTCATTTTATCCGCACATACTTCAGTATGCATCTCAAAAATTATGGTCATATCCTTATATAACCACAAGGCCATTATCATACCTGCATTGATGTGTGTGTGTGTGTGTGTGTGTGTGTGTGTGTGTCCTCCAATACGTAGGCCATAATCAAATTTCCCTGATTGTCTCAAAGAGTCTGTTTCATTTAGTCTGTGTTCTCTTGTTTTTAATGCCCCTTCGTCAGGAGTCTAGGCATATGTGTAGATTGACTTTTGGAAATCTAGTATTATTTGGGATATACTGAAAGCAGGGGAAGCAAGAAAAAAAAAAGCAGTAAAAAAGAAATCTTAGCAGTGGTATTTTTATAAGATCCACGTGAGATCTCGCTGGTCATTAGCTTTGCCCAGAGGACACCCCCAATTGGGTAGAAGAGGATTAATCTGCCTTGCCGATAAAGCAGGTATTCTCCCCAGTGTCTTCTGAAGAGATCTGAAAATTTGGGGCGGGAGGTGGATAAAGGGTTGTGGTCATTGTCTGTCACCATAGCAACTCTAGACAGGACCTGGCATTGCTAGGATTTTTCCCGCAGATTTTGAAGACTGCTAACCCTGGGTCAGAGTGAGTGGGAATGTGGACTTACAGATACACAGCCGCTCCCTGGCACAGCTTCCCCAAAGAAGGAAAGGGGATCTTCAGGGCCCAGGTCAGTAGCAGATGTGATGGGAAGGGAGAGGAGCCATTGAAAGTTCCCTTACTCAGTAGGCTTCTGCTTGCCATGGGGGTGGAGGACGCACCTGATCTCAGAACTGATAGCTCTACAAACAGTGAAAAATGTTCATACTTTATGACCTGCAACCCTACCTCTAGAAATTTATTCTAAGAAAAAGCCAAAGTTTGCACAAAGATTCACTATTTATTTTGAGGACCTCCCTTGGAGCATTATTTATAGCAAGGAAAAAGGTGGGGAGGATTACCGTAAGGCCCAACAATACAGGATTGGTTTAATAAATTATAGCTCATCCCTATGAGGGAATACTAAGCATCCTCTCAAAACATCTTGTGGAAAAACACTCAGTGATACGGGAAAATGTCCACTATACATTAAGTGGGGGAAAAAAGAGGTTATAAAATCGGTCTGATGTCATTCTCATTAAAAAAAAAAATACAAGAAAAAGAAAAGGAGGAAGGGAATAAGAAGTCTACACATCAAAGTGGTTTTTAAAATGCACATGTACAGTTTTTTTTCCCAAGTGACTGGGTGTTTGCCGTTTTTTTCAAATTTCTTACAATGAACTTTCATCAATTTATAATGAAAAAAATATATAGTAATAGCAAACATAACAGAGAGACGGAGGAAAAGGGAAAAAAGGGCATGGGAGAGAGAAAGGGAGAAGATAAAACTGTCTGAAAAGAAAAAAGAAGAGAAAAAAGGAAAGTCACTAAGCCAAGCTAGTGGGATTAGAGAGCACTTTTACAAGGTTCTCTTAGGGTTAAAAGCAATTGTTTTACAAGAGAAGAAAAGGAAACACAATGAAGATTTAGAAAGTCTCAGCAATTACCCAGTAAGTTGTTGGCATATACAACATTGACTGGACAACCTCAGGCCAAAATTTTCTTTGAAGAGAATGTGGTTCCCTTTCTTTATAAGACTCACTGAATCGTGAAGCTTGACTTTTTTGGTTGTGAACGATTACAAATAATTCTTAATGTTATAGAAATAAATTGTATAATTTTCCTGAATGATCGTTAGGTAGCTGTTCAATTAATTGAGAACGCAGCATCGAGTTTCAGTGAAGTTTATTAGCTAATAAAGGTCTGGCTAGGGGACACTTGCTCATTAAAAAAGTGATGACAAAGTTGGGTAACTTCCTCCCGTGAAGTTTTCCACTACAGTCAGAAAGGACTCCCTGTGCTCGACTGGAAAACAAAAATGTCCAACTCGGGATGACAGGTACTGGCTAGTGTGGGGGTGAAGTTTAAAGGAACATGATTCTTGGACGAAACTTGGCCAATGTGGTCGGTCAGCAGGGGCAGAGGTAACATTTCACCTGTTGTCGCCGTCCCCGGGTCTGTAGATTTTGCTGGAACTTTAGGGATAGAGGCGTGGGACGGGGCACTGCCAGGCCTGGGAGACGTTCCAAGCAAACCGACAGCACAGGGGGGTCCGACAGGCATCTAGAACAACTCTCCCTGAGCCATGCTTAAGCCGCGTCCCTCTACCTTAGGCGACAGGATACACACTGTTAGTTCTCAATTGTCCAGGGCTGTATAGTCAGCTTGTGTTTTTAGAATCTCAGATTGTCTTCCCCTCTCTGATCTCTCTGAGACCCCCTCTCAGGGTCACCTGAGCTGCCTTCTTGCATTTCTAATGTGTGACTGCCAAGAATGGGGCTTTCTGGTCACTGCCACATTAAGTACCTATTACATGCTGGACTCCATCCTAAGCATTCATTGAACAGCTTCTCTGCGCCGAAGCTTATTCTAGGCACTGAAGACACAGCTGTGAACAAAACAAAGTTTATCTCCCAGGCACTAAACAAGAAAAATGTGTAAAAGATATAATGTTCCAGATAGTCTAGGTCTGAAAAAAGTAGCAAATAGGAATAGGAAGTATGAAAGGTTGCTGTTTCCATAGGGTGGCCAGGGAAGGCCCCACCTGGGTGACATAGCCACGTTTGCCTCTAAGAATGGAATGTTCCACATTGCACCGTTACATCCAGCACAGGTGGTTCAGGAGCCCCAGCCTGCGCGTTCCCCTCTCTGTCCACCTCTCACCCTCAGCATCTCAGCCCCATGGCTCTCTGCTCTCCATTCTCCTCGTTTCCATTAACTTTAACTACGCTTGGGCAGATGAGCAAGAATAAATTAAGAACAGAACAGAGAAGGACGTGCATCCAAAGCAAAGACTGACACCTCTGGGGCCAGAGCCCACAAGGAAAATTGCTTCTGCTCACCATTTTTCATTTTATAACAGCCTGTCTTTTCCAATTTCTAAATCCCAGGTAGCAAAACTATTCCCGTGTCCAAGTTTTAACGTTGGAGGGAAACAAGGCTGGCAGCGAACCCCTCTGCACCTCAGACTCCACACCCACCACCCACTAATTGGGGTTAAGGATGACGAAGCGGAATGCCGACCCTCCCTGCAAGGACAATGGAGTTGAAGCTCCCAGAAACCTGGATGGCTGCTTTCAACAAAGCTGATCACGTGTGAGGAAGGCAATGCAGAAGCCTGGCTGCCTGTGGAGGTCTTAACGCCTGGTGAGGTCTGCCTGGCCAGCTCGGGCCCAGATACTCCTGCCTGGTCGTCTTACTCACAGCAGGGAGGACACTTGACTAGAGGCAAAGGTTGTTTAGCATGTCAACCTCAGACACTGGGAAAAATGCTCAGATGCAAGTCATTGTTAATTCTCCTTTCATGCCCAACTCCTGTCATCCTCCTTGGGGACAAATGTTATACACAGGAAAGGCATACGATACAGAAGTCAAGGGGTCAACTTTGGAGACAGATCAGTCCTGGGTCAAATCTTGGCTCCTACCTCATATTATACTATATTATACTATACTACACTATACTGTACTACAGTACACTATACTATATTATGCTATACTATACTATGTTGTACTATTTTATACTATACTACACCATACTATACTATACTACACCATGTACTGTACCATATTATACTATACTGCAGTATGCTGTACTATACTGTACTATACTACATACATGGATATTATACTATGCTGTACTATTCTATACTACATTATACTATACTGTATTATGCTGTGCTGTGCTATACTATATTACTCCATGCTGTACCATGCTACACTATATTCTAGTATACTGCATACTATACGGTAGTATACTATGCTGTACTATACTATAGTACATTATACTATACTGCAGTATGCTGTACTATACTGTACTATACTACATACATGGATATTATACTATGCTGTACTATTCTATACTACATTATACTATACTGCACTATGCTGTACCATGCTATACTGTATTCTACTATACTGTAGTACACTATACTATACTATGTTACACTACCACTATACTCTACTGCACTACACTATGCTCTACTATGCTATATTCTACCGCACTACACTACACTACGCTACACTGTTCTGTACTATGCTGTACTATACTATAATATACTGCACTGTACTATACTAACTATACTGCACTGTACTCCATAATATTGTACTGCACTATAGTACACTGTACTATACTACACTATTCTACACTGCACTATACCAAACAACTCTACACTATACTGTACTACACTATATTGGACTATTTTGCTAACACAGTGCCTCACATTTAGCAAGTACAGAATAAATGGTAGGTACTACCATTATTTAATAAGCCCATTTCACTTGTCCATCTGGCAAATTTCCCCCATCGCTCTTTCTCTCTAATGTCTGGATCCATTCAGACCCTCATTCTGTTATACTCCCACCGTTTCTTACACAAAATACCACTGTAGTAACGACTGTAATGTGTTTTGGATTGTCTGTGAACTCCTTGATGGTAGGGACTGTATCCTTCATTCTTTTGTTCCCAGCACCAACGACAGTGCCTGGCTGAGAGGAACACTCCAAAAATGCTGGAAGAGGAAGGAATGTTGCTGACGGCTTGCTCGCTTATGTAGGACCTTACCCACTAGGGCCTGTCATAGCCCAGGACCTCCCACCATTGGGAAACTTACCATTTCTCTGGGATACATCCAACCCCGACACGCGCTTGGCACAAAGGCAGCACGTGAGTTAACTGTCTCACAGTTTATCTCTTTCCAGTTTCAGGGACTGCTTCTTCTTCCTGGTAGAGATTTCTGGCATTTGAACATGCCATCCTTTGCCACTTCACGAACTTATGGGCTTAGATCCACTTTCCCTGTGTCTTCATCATTCCAGATGCAAAGACCCCATCTGTCTCGCCTGCTGGTCCTCATGCCACACCTCAACCTCGTAATCACTTCCAGTCCCTCTCTGGCCCTGCTGCACACCCTCACATCTTCTTGGCGAGGGCACTGAGCTGATTTGCCCATAGGGTCCAGGTGTGGGCCTATGCCTTCACGGGCTCTGCTGCCCAGGCTGACTCCTCTTTTTCCTCCTCTTTTTCCTCCTCTTTTTCCTCCTCTTTTTCCTCCTCTTTTTCCTCCTCTTTTTCCTCTCTACCTTCCTGGGCCTTGCCATATATGGAACCTTAGAGTCGACCATTTCACAGCATTTCCATGACCCATCATTGGAAAAAGCCTACAACCACGAAACAGTGCTGATCTCATATGAGCTAGCACAAACCCAAAATTAAACTAACAAACAACACTAATATATTATTGTCATCCAGCCTATGTCCACAACCCAAGGTGACATGGGTGTGGGGGGCCGAGTTTCTGGATTGTGTGAAGGAGGCTCCAGCGGTCAGGGTGCTGCAAGATCAGGATCACTACGAATAATAACCACAATTGCAATCGCACATGCTGTTTACATACTTCGCCCCTTATACTTTCTACAGTCCACAGGGGCCCCTGGCACAGCTGCTCGGTGCTTCTGGGGTGAGCCACAAACTTGGGGGGCCAAGAGCCGCCTCCACCCCAAAGAAAAACAACCCATACATGTCCAGTTTGGGCACCTCTTTAGAGTAGATGCCGTCGAGTGGGTTTTCTTTCTTTTTCCTTTTCTCCCTGTCTTGTCTTACTGTCTTTCTTTTCAACAGCATTATTACAAGATGGAATTACTCTTCTGCATAGAGAAAGAAAAACAACCTTCCTGGTGTTTTTGCCCTTTTAAAGAGAGGGGTATTGGTACAATCCCAAGTCTCTGAAACAAATTTCCAGTAGTTTTTCCAGGTATTGCAGGAGGATTTGGAAATGAAGAAATAGCCCTTTAATGTAGCATAGGAAAACAAGCAAGCTTTATCATTCTGTAAAGATATCACACTGTGCCCTCAATACTTGTCACAGGCTCAAAAGCCAGCTCATCTGTGTACAGTACCGTGAAAACAGGTCCACTTCCCCAAGCTGGGGACCTGGGATAGCTAACCCCTGGCCTATCAGCAATCTGTTAAGTACCACCAAAGGGGCTTGCAGATTAAAGCTGCGAGCGAGCCTTCAGCTTCAGGGTGTTCAGGGGGTATTTCCTCCTGAAACCAACAATAATAACAACAGTAAAAAGAACAAAGCAATGATTGTGAGCACAATGCATTAGAACTTCCAAAATCTTTTCTAACAGTCCATCCCACTGCAACAGAACAGTGCTTTCGGTAAAACGGGGGACAAAGACGAAAAGGGCATCTGTAATTCACGAGCTCTGGGTCTGTGTTATAGGATGACAGTTAGGAAAGGCAAGGAACAGTGTCACTGGCTGGATTCGACCAGGGCTGGGCCCCTGTGAGGTGGAGTTAACAGATTGTAACCAAAGCTGCTGCCCTCACAGTCTCTCAGTTGAGAAATAAGGATGCAATAAAAGCAGCGGAGGTAACCAGCGAGGATTCTGCCTTGTGGAGCTGCCTTGTGGGAGAGGAGCTGCCTGTGGGTGCCCACTCAGGGTGCAACCAGGGATGGCACCCTTCCCTCAGGCTACCATGTGGAAGACCAAATTCCCTTCTTTGGGGGCACCAGCACCTTGGCTCCTAAGGCTGTCACTGAGCCCATCGTATGCCAGGGCGGCCCATATGGTCAAGCAGTTGTCGCCAGAGATACGGAGCATAAATAAATCCTGGGAGTACAGATGGGAGGCCGGCCAGGCTGGCTCCACTTTCTAATCTCATCACAGGGGAGTCCGTGTGGAAGCCCTGGGAGGCACCTTCACCATTTTCCAGGCCAATGACTTCATTTGTCAGATGAGAAAAGCCCCCTCCCCTCCCAGAGGTTAAGGGACTTGCCAAAAGTCACCTAGTGAGTCAACTGCAATGCAATAAAAGGTGGCAGCTAAGAACACAGCACGCCTCCATGCCCTCGGCTTTGGCAAGTTAGTAAAGTGCCCCGTTTCCTGATCGTGCCATGAGTGTGAGGTTAGTACCTTCCCCGTTAGGCTCTCAGAACAATCAGATGGACGTACGTGAAAAGCCCACTGCGGGTTCAGAATAAATGCTTAGTGGATGTGGTTGGTGTTCATTATTATCACAACTGCTGGCAGCTGGGAATCGCTGTCAGGGTCTCTTCTGCTCAGATCAGGGGTACCATGCCATGGATGGAAGCACGTGAACCTGAGTTCGAGTTTCGGCTTCTAGTTCTGTAACTTGGGACGAGGCACTTCACTTCTCTGAACTCTCACTGTTCTCCTCTGTCAAGTGGGAGCAGTGACATCACTGATCCCAGGCTTGCTGCGCGGATCAGCGGCAGTGAGCTGATGGAGCGCTCGTGGCCGTAAACCGCAGCTGTTGCCACCGTCAGCTAATCCAAAGCTCCGCCCCGCTCCCCAGTGAGGACAACTGCTTTTAGTTTGAAGAATGGTAAGTTGACGCAGCGAAGGTGCTAAGTGTGTGGCTGCGGTGAAGGCTGGCAGGAACGGAGCAGCCGGCTGGTGGATGGCATGATTTGAAATGGACCATATGTTTAAAATTATGAACCCAGATGTTAGGCCTTGGCGCCTAAGGTTCACCCCATTAGACTCAATCCTTTCAGTGTCTCTAATGGCCTTCGAGGCTCCAGGAAACTTGCATTAAAATGCAAATGAGTTTCCTGTGAAGGGAAACATATTAAGTTATGCTCTTAGTAAATTGCTGAGCCGGCTTCATTTGGGGGAGGTTGAGGTGAGAGAATTTGAAAGGACAGAGGCAAGGAGAGTCATCTTTCGATGGAAAACAGTGCTCTTTCCACTGAGCCCTGTGATGGACCAGGAGCTATGTGAAATAGGCGCAGTGGGGGCTCACCAGGGGACTGGGGGTCCTGGGGGACAGAGGCAAGGAGCAGATAAGCTGAAGCTTTTCATTGCCTTAGCATCCTGTCTGGGCCAAAAGCACAGAGGTATACATTCCATTCCAGTCCCCACTGTGTGAGGCTGAGGGATCGTGGAGTGCTGGTGCAGGCGAGGAGGCTAAGCCAAAGCCGCAGGGATGTACACGAGGACAGTTGGGCCCAGAAACTAACCCTTGGGAAGGAGGGTCTGTTTCTTACATCTGTTGTATATCTTGATGCTTAATGCTCTGCCTTCTACATGCTGGGGCCCAACGAATGTTTGCACAGGAGATGATAAAAGCTACAGAGATGAAAAATGGTTAAGGATGGCAAAGCTTTGCCTTGTACACAGAAATTAGAATTCATCCCTCAGCAGTGACAGCATCTCTGTTCTTAATACAGTCACCTCTTTTCTTGTTGCCTTTGGATGAGTAGGAAAGAGCAGATGGGTCAGAGGTTGAATTTCTATATCTTTTCCCTTTAAGGTCATCATTTCAAATTCTTTCACTGAAACCTAGAGTGTCATACCTTCAAGCAGGGACTAGGAACCACCTTATATGTAGAGTGTATAGTATCTAAGGAGGTGGCTATATAGCTATTTGCCTATAGGCCAGTACTTTTAAAAAAGAATATAGGAGTCATGAGACTCCTATAAATGATAATAAAGTCATGAATAAAGATCAGAGACAAAACCTTCTTTGTACCAGGAAAGCCCCTTTTGAGCACCTCTCTGAGGTCTGGGAATTTCTCATTTCTAGTGTGATTTATCCCATCCTCTTAGTCAACCGTATAATCTCCAAGTTGATAATAAAATAATAATAGTGACTACCGTTTACTGGATCCTTAGCTGTGAGGCACCATGCTCATCACTTTACACATTAATCCTTCTATTCTTTACCATGACTCACATATTATTATCATCCCTATTTCACAGATTATAAACTGAGGTTTGGATATGTTATCAACGTGCTCTAAATCGTACAAACAAAAGGTGGGTGGAGCCAGGAGTTGAACCCAGGGCATCAGGCTCCTAAGACTGAGTATTGGAAACTGGCTGCTTAACCTCTCTGCCACCATTTATGAGAGGAAAACACAGGAGTCTCTGTCTTCACATTGTTTTATCTCTAAAATATTCTTCAAGCCAGAAGAAAAGCCACTGTTGAGGAAAATACCACTAAACAAACAGGACTCCCCGAACACAGATGGGGGCAAGTAATGGAATGAAGAAACGTGGGCTTAGTTACATAACAAAAAATATTCCACACTTCCTCCTCTTGGTGAAAAGTACATCAAAACACTTCTTTAAAAACTCTATCAAGAAGACATACATAGCAAATATGCGCAGACCCTTTCAGCCATGCTATATACCTATCTATTATTAGCTCTATTTCAATTTATTTACTAAGTGATAGGGTTTTCCAAGAGTCTGTCGGCTTGAAGAGCCAGTATCTGAAAGATTTTTAGATTCAGGAAGTCAGACAAAGTGTTTCTTATAATGACTTCTGAGTAAGCTATGTAGTTCAAGTTTGGGCTCCACTGCCCACTAGCTGTGTAACCTTAGGCAAGATGCTTAGCCACTCTGGGCCTCTCCGTTCTCATCTGTAAAATGGGAGAATATTTATGGTGGTAAGGCATGATGAAGGGCAAGATGAGTGGCTCATACTCCCTAAGAGCTGTCTTCTTCAGTGGGGCCTGGGTTGATGGTTCCTCAGAAGATTTCACATTTTGGGAACACAGGCAACCTTGACAAAAGGGAACATCCAATCCCACCCACCCCAGATGAAGGCCTCTCAGACTTGGGAACATACATAATCCAGGTGGCATGAGCCAGAACACATTTGGGGCAACAAGGGCAAGGTTTAATGTTAAACTCTGGCCGGCCCTCTCAGTGTTAAACCACAGGACTGGGCGTGGGGGTGGGGAGATCTTTTCTCATCTGTGACTTTTAAAGTCCTCAACCTCTCCAATGACAGGCCTCTCTGAAGACGATTCACATTCCTGTGGAGACACAGCCGGGGGGCGGGCTGAGCCAAGCAGTCTTGGAGCCTTTACCCCGAATTGTGTGGCTTTTAAAAGACATTCATTTTCAAGATGGGCTTTGTTCTTTTGGGGAAAAAAAAAATCTCTCTTCCCTTTAGCACGTGGCTACAGCAAGCTGCAATTCACAATGCTGCCAATTTCAACACATGTGCATGGGCAAACGCGTGCACACGCGCACACACGCACGCACACACAAAGTTGATCCTAGTCCTGGCTCCCTCTGAAACAATCCATCTTCTGCTTTCACTGTTAATTATGGCTCTGTACACTGATAACCAAATGACATTGAACCCGGAGTGGCTGTCCCTGTCTCTCTGCATCACATTTACGCAGGTTGATGAAATCATTCTGGGCAAGGTTAAGGCAAGCCTCCACAGTGCAAAGGTTCTGCTTAAAACAAACACTGCTTGCTTTCAGGACCTGGCAGGGAAATTAAAAAGAAACCCAAGATGCTCTAGGCTTCTGTCCTGGTTTCCAGGCAACCAGATGCTGGGTGCAGGAAGGCAGAGGGGCTTTTTTCTGGTGCCAGACAGTATTGATAGACAGTGGGCTCACTTTCCTAGCCAAGGAGACGGGGAGGAACAGAGGAAGCCTGCGTAAGCCTCATTACCCTGATCAACCATAGAGTCAACCCAGTGGCAGGGATAGCTGGGAAATGAGCCCATCTGCAGGGGTTGAGCTGGGGAGAGATGCTTCTCTCCACTCGACAAAGACCTGGTTGCAGTGAGCATGAGGATTCCCAGGGAACTGTCATCTTGGCAGCTCTAGATAGGTGTGTGATTCAGGTGGGCAGAAGGAACCTGATAACTGCTTCCTCAGGGAGACCCAGAAACCACTCCAGGGGTGTGGGCAGAAGACATTGAGGAGCGATGCTGGGCCTTTCTCTCTATAGCACAATGTAGCAAGGGTCCTGAGAGGCTATGTGTACCAGTCACAGTGCTAAGGCGGGATACAAGGGTGAAGAAGATGGACAAGCGCCAAGCCATCAAATCCACTTTGCTATTTCTTTTTGCCAATGTCCAGAGCCCCAGGGGCATCACATGCTATAGGGGAAGTGTCCGGGGCTCTTCAGACAGACCCGGGTTCAAATCCACTGACGAGCCGAGCGAGTGCCCTCTGTACTGTCCCTAATACTCTTGAGTTTTCTTCCTCTTCGTCCAAAGGATGGTTATGAATCAGTAATCAGCACCATCATATGATTTCTACTAAAAAAATGCGAGTTTTCTATCTCAAGAGTTTTTATGATGATATTGCAAAACGTCTGCCCAGCCCAAATTGTAAGGAGAAAATTGAGGTTATCTGGTGTTTTCCTTGTCATTGTACCTGCATTTCTGATATTACTGTAAGGCATACATAATGTAGACTGCATATGCATGACAAAAACACATGGCATACCTACAGGGTTTAATCAAAGTGTGTGGCATAATACTCTACGCCAGGAAATATTACTCCCACTTTGAAGGCGGTGGGGGGGTGGAACTAAATTGCAGAGAGGTCACACGGCTGGTTCACCATGAAGCTGGGTCTCTCTTCCAGAATCTGCAGGAGGGACAAATTCGCTAAATTGTGCTGAAGAAAGAAGAGCCCCGGCCCTGCTCATGGTCACTGTTCCTGTCCTCCTTTGGCTGCCAGGACTACAGTGGTTCCTGGGATGCCTGAAGGCCTTAGGCTGCCTCTGCCCACCTGAACTGCCTGCCTGCCACGTTGCCCCCACACTGCGTTTTGACCTCTGGTCCTCAAGCAACATCCATGGTTCTCTCGCTGGTGCCTGCATCTTCTGAATCTACAAAATTGCAATGAAACAAAACAAGTAAACCAAACCAGAGAGGAATCAAATACCCAGATTTTCCTCCTGGCTCCCCTGTTTACTGTGTGGCATTGGGCAAGGTCCTGAAATTCCCTGAGTGGAGCCCGAGCCTTGGTTTCCTCATCTCAGAAATAGAGCTTAAACAGTCCTCCACTCAAGGCCATGGTGAGATTTAAATGACAAAACGCAGATAACGTGCTCAGCAGAGAGCATCTGACATTTGCTCATTGTAAAACTGTCTCCTGTAAATTCTTCCTTAAGACTTTCAGAAGACAGCCCTCCATACAGTGCAATGCTAACGTAATTTGGCCTCCTTTGGTGAGACGTGGAGGAAAGAGGCCTCACCAGGTCTGAGGCAGTAACAGTAACAACCAGCATTTATTGGGGACTTATAAAGGATACACTGGCCACTAGTCCATGTACTTGATAGGACTTGTCTCATGTATTCCTCACATCAACTCTGCACGGTAGACCCTAGTGTTTTCAATTTCATTTTACAAATGAAAAAACTAAGGCCCAGAGAGGTTAAGAAACTTCCCCAGGGCACACAGTTTGCCCCCACATGTGGTCTGTATGTCACACAGCCTCCCAGCCCTGTGCACTTCCCCCCAGTCTGTCTCTCTTGCAGTGACACTTGGGACCAAACCCTTTCCAAGTGGCTGTTAAGCTAGGACGACCAAGCCGGGAGCATCTCGGGATGCGTGTGAGAGGGACGCTGGTGGCCTGCCTCCAGCTCTCGGAGGCCAGGAGCTCTCACAGTGGGAAGGGACCCGAGGCTACGGGCCGACAGCAGACCTATCCTCCTTGCCTCACGTGCACCAGATTGACCGCTTCCAGTTAAATAAAAATATCAAAACGCATAACATGCATAAGAGCACCTGGGGATAAATGTTTTACCGAGCTGTCATCACTGCTTTCACTCCCCGAGTTCCCGGTCTCGTGTGCACTGCACATGGAGCTCCTTGGCCCTGGGACGGCTGCTTGTCTCTAACCCAGATGACCCGCCTCCCAGGCCACGCCCTGGATCCTGCCAGGGCCCTCCCACAGTAGCCATTTCCTGATTCCACTCTGTTTTTTGTCTTTTTGGCACTGACTGATTGAATGAATCACCTACTTTCTACATCGCCGTGCAAACGGGGCCTCTCATTTCTTCTGTAACAGGAGGGGGTTTGAAAGAAATGGGCGTGTTCCAAACTGGGCTTCTGGGAAGACCTCTGGGTATTTTGAGGGTCTCCCTAAGGCTGCCCCACGAATGGGATGGGGGACAGAAAGAGGGACTTTGGGCCCCTAACCCGTTTGGATCTGCTTTACATTTTAGAACTCTGCATGAAATTTTGTTTCAACAAAGGGTGTAGTGGCCCAACACCCAATAAGTAATTAAATAATTAAATACATAAATCCATCAAATAAAACTGCTGAGCGACATGGTTTCTCAGGCCCGCTCTAGCATGAAAACCCTCTCTGCACAATCAGCAGTAGGCGCTAACAATGGGAATTGCTGCGTGAAAATGAGAACCATGCTGCCTGCATTCTTCTTTGGTATTTGCCAGGACCACAGAGATAACAGGAAATGATAAATAAGGCCAACGACAGTGAAAGATGGGAGCCGAGTTTGGCATGTACCTGAGCGCCTTCTCTGCTCCTGCGTAATGACAGAGATGAGGCCTGGTGGCAAAGGGAGAGAATCTGGCTTAGCAGCTGGGCTCTGGAGTCACACTGGGTCCCCCACACAGCGAGATCCTGATATCTGTGGCACTCAGCTTCGGAGCGACTCTTCAAGTCTCAGTGACAATAGGCAAGACATGACGGGGAGGGGGCTCACATCCAAAGATGATCCACGACTTCTGGCCACAGAGCAATTTCTGCTGATTGGAAGAAACATTACATACCTGGGCGTGCGCACACACGGGGCCTATTTTAGGAAAAGCATGGTTTACTTAAATGATGCCTTAGGTTCCTTCCCACACGGAGCCCAAATTGGCATTAAACCATGTATTTTGTCCGCTGGTCTCTCTTAATCTCATTATCTGATCTTCTTTTGAAGACTGAGATGCACACCTATCCCACTGAACAAAAACACCTAGGAGGGGCAGCAAACAGCTTGGAGTGGCTATGAACTCCCAGATGCATGGGACACTCAGCAGCCAAGGACGCTGGCACTGGCAGAGCACATCTGTTCCTTAAAGTCTAGGATCCAGCCTGTGTTTTAATAATACTGTTCTGAAGAAGGCCAGGTCCCTTCTCAGTAACGACCCCTGAATTTACTCCATCAGATCGCCCCGTTGTGTATTATTGACAGTACTTTTTCTAACCTTATACCTTATTGCTTATTTGTTTACAATCTCTCTCGAAGAGGGAGGCGGTTGACAGGAGCAGGGACCTTATCTGTCTTGTTCACCAATGTATCCCCAGCTTAGAACAGTGCCCAGCATTTTGTAGGGACTCAACAAATGTCCACTGAATGAATGAATGAATGAATGAATGGTATGTGGCCTTGCCTTCTTACTTAATAGAGCCTGGGGCAACTCTGGTGCAGCAGAGATGTACCATCCAGGAAATCCAGGCTGCCATCCCACGAAAATCCTTAAAACTAACATACTTGTACCTGCAAAGCGGGCTTCAGCTCCACCCAGTGGGATTGTGTGTGAGCCGGCCTTAAGTTCAAGTATGTGAAGAGTTCCCACACGTCATCTTGCACATGGTAGGAGTTTGCCCAAGCACTGCTGAATGAGAGATGGCTTTTATCATTTCCCCCATGTCAGAGAAGAATAAAACTGCAGTCCTGGAGTAAAGTGGTAAAGTCAGGAATCAGGCCCATAGCCATGAGTCTCTGGTCACTGCTCTTTCTGCCTCTTCATTCCACTTTTCTAGAATAATTTCTCTCTCCCCCCACCCTCTCTCTCTCTCTCTCTCTCTCACACACACACACACACACACTCAGTGCATGTTTATGATTTAACATTTTTTAATTTAAAAAATTTAATTTAACATTTTCCCCAAACATAGTCTTCGTTTTTCTGCTACTCAGCCAAGACGCATTCCCAAGTAAAGGCTTCAAACAGACAGACAGATGGAAAGCTGGACAAAGGTCATTGCTACAGCCGGTGAATGTAGCTCTGAGCCACCCCCACCTGGTGGCTCTTGGTCTGTGGCTGTTTCCACAGTGAAACAAACAACCTCTCTGTCAGGTCCCAGGGGACAAACCCTAAATCAGTGGGCCCCAGAGGCTGCCCCAGTCCTCCCCTCCCTAAAAGGGAGGGTCCCAGAAGGATCAGCTGGACCCTCCGGGCAGGATGCAGAGTGGGGACAAGAAGCTCCCAACCCCTGCTTTCTACTCAGGCCCAGCAGGTTGGGGACAAAGATTTCTCCCGCAGAAGAGGAAGGTCGGGCAGAGGTGTCTGGGCTGGGCCCAGCCAGGGTTTTGATTTACCTGGTGATGAGGAATAACTGTGTCCCAAAGGGCTGACACGGCGTCTCCATGAAGACCTGTGTCTCCTCCCCCGTGTGTTTTGATAAGAGGCCCGGGGTGGGGAGAGTGGACCAAAATGAGGAATCGAGTTTCTCCCAGCAGCTCGCACACCAGGCGAAGGGCTAATCTCCTCAGAGGTAACCTAGACCACAGATGGGCCTCCTCGTCTCGCCATTATCTGAGGGTATTTTCTGTCACCACGGAGAATGATAGACGCTGGAAAAAGTCAAAAGGACATGGCCTGCAAGAGGAGGAGGCAGAGCAGTGGAAGCGTGTTGGAAAGTACCAGCATCCAAGAGGCCTGCGGGAGCCACGGAGCTGGCACCGAGTCACAGGGAGGTGGGTGCAGATCCCACCCACCTCTGCCTCCCCCCAGCCGTAGAGGTCAGAGTCACGGTTTGCATATCTGTACTGAAAGGGCTCAGAGGAATGAAATGAGCTGGTCTGTAAGGACCTTGGCCGTCTCAGGAGATGATGTGAGTTGAAAGAAGGAATAAGCACTTGGTCTGAAGAAGGGGCCAGAATGATCTGCCACTTCAGGTCACAGTCAGGGTGGAAAAGCTCACCGCGCCTCACTCCTTCTCCATCTGGTTTTCACTACGTCATGATTTTGCAGCCTTCCCACTCTGACTACTGATTTTACTAAAGCCTGTAGCCTTCTCTGTCAGCTTCCCTTCCCTTCCCTCAAACACAGAGTTAGGTGCATTTTAGGTGCATTTAGGGCAGTGCCCCCTCCACCCTGCCGCGCGTGCACACACACATACACACACACACACACACACACACACACACACACACACACTTAATGATGATAAGAATCACCATGGGTACCTATTATTTAAATGGCGAAAAGGAGGAAGGAGGAGGAAGGCAGGAAATTCCAAACAGACTCCACATGAATGGCCGGTAAATGGCCAAGGGGTCTGTAACAAGCTTCCTAGGGGATTCTTAGTAACAAGCACGTTTGCATTTTACATTCAGATCAACATACACACATATAAATGACCAATTTACAAAGTTTCCCGGACCACTCCTTGCCCTTATTATCTGTACTCCATTATTTTCTTTCCCATTTCACTCCACTCCTCTCTATTCTACCCTATTCTATTCCATCGGTGTGCCTGTGTCAGAGGTTCCCAGAAACGAGTCTTGCAACTTGTAGCTTAAGAATCATCAGGGCTCTTCATAAATGCACAAATTTCCAGGCCCAGCCCTCAGAGATTTGATACCGTTCCAGAGAGTGGTCAGAGTCAGAGTGTACCGTGGGGTCTCGGAATCACTTGGCTGGAGAGTCTGATTCCAGGGAAAGTTTCTGATTGGTTCACGTGGGCCAGAGGCCACCTCTTGATCAGAGAAGGGAAGATACCCTGATGGGCAGTCCCACCAACACAGTATCCCTTGGGTGGGTAGTTCCCCAGAGTAAATAGAAGAAAGAGGATTGATGCTGTGAGGGACGGTTTGTGTCCCATCAAAATTCGTGTGTTGAAATTCTAAGCTCTATCGTGATGGTCTGAGGAGGAAAGGCCTTGGGAAGATGATGGGTCCTGAGGATGAAGCCCTCGAGGTGGGAGTAGTGCCTGTATAAAGGAGACCACAGAGCACCCCCCGACCCCTTCCGCCCCATGAGGACACAGCAAGAAGATGGCTGGCTCTCTATGAACCAGAGGGCAGGCTCTCACCAGACACTGAATCTCCACACCCTGATCTAGGACACTGCAGCCTCAACAACTGGGAGAAATAAATGTCTGATGCATGTTAGCCACCCAGTGTTTGGTATTCTGTTATAGCAGCCCAAACGGATTAAAACAGATGCTGAGCAGGCAACACCGAGGTCCACAGACGACCATCCTAGAACTCCCAGGTAAGGATTACGAAGCTCTCCTTCTCTGCTGCATAGACATACATATTCTCTGCTGTGCTCTCTGGGTGCCTAGCACAATGCACACAGCAGGCATCCCATGTGTGCATGTTGCATGGAAGCCAGGGTACAGTTGCATTTTGACTGCTGGTCTTGATCCTAAATGATCAGGTTTTTGATCCCATGCTTCATGTACACAACTGAAGGCAAACTCCCTGAGGTCTGTTATCTGTTGATTACACAGAGTCTAGACGATTTGTATTTATTTTATTTAACAAATGCTTACCACATGCGAAGCAGTGTTCTGAGCGCTTTACAAATATTCATTTACTATGTCTGCATAGAAACCCTGTAAGAGAAGTACCATTACATGGCCAGGCATCGTTTGACGTGTTGTACCCATGATTGTCTCTAATATTCATATCTATCCTATAAGGAGTTAGGGATTCGTTTTCTCTATAAATAAGGCGCTGAAACTCAGACAGGTTATATAATTTGCTCAAGGTCCCACAGTAAGCGCCAGAGCTGCACTTTGAACCCTACCTAGTAAGAAAGAGTGAGTAATGCCAGGAGAATCTTTAAAATGATGTTTAGCCTGAGAGTCATCAGTTAGCTGTTGTCTGCTAAGAACAGCCATGGATTGAAACGGGCCAAACCCTGAAGGCGGAAAGAAGCTCCCTTTTTACAAACAGAAACAGAGACACAAACCAAAATGACTCACATAAATTCCAGCCTTGGGCTGGATGCCAGTAAGCACACGAACCCCCCAGGGGCTGGCTGAATATTCCTATAGTTCCAATGTGCCCTCATTCTGTTAAAATGTAGTGACAAGGAAATTCATCACAGCTTATAGAATTTTTTTTTTTTCAATGAGAAGAAGAAAGCTCTATTCACTCATGGAGACTTTTGTTCAAACGTCAAGCTCTATTTTCATTTTCTAGTAGCAAGTATTACAGTCAGCCACGCTTTGAAACAATGACCCCAAACGCCTCTCTGCCTTCATTGTAGTGACAATGTTGTTACAGCTGACTACTAGTCTTTCTCAGTTTGTGTGGCTAACCAGTATTTTCTGAGTTAAATACAACTCTCAAGGTTGCCCCGAGTAGGTTCTGGGATAGAAACTCTTACTCCTAATTTGGAAGGAAGAGAGACAATCTTGTCTTCTAATCAAGCCTGTCCTGGCTCTCCTGTATTTCCTCTAAATTTTGCTTATAAACCAAACATTTCTTCTTGAGCTTATTTCTCTCTTTATGTGCACTATCATATGCAGCTAGGAGAAGCCAACTGGCGCTTTCAATATTCTGTCTAGAGATTTCCTTGGCCAGATCTATGAATTTAGTAGATAATTTTCTATCTTCAAGTTACCTTGGATGGTAGTTTAAACTATTTTGGACTATGGTTCTACCATTACATAACCTAGGTTGCCTTTTCTCCAGCTTCCTATAGCAGTTTCTTCACCTGCTTTCCAGCCCTCACTAATGGTGTTCTTTCTACTTTCTGTCCACCTCTTGGTCCACAGCCAATGTCATTAATTTTAGGTTTTTGTCATTGTAACGTCTCACTTTTAGATACCAACTGTGATAGTTAATTTTTGTGTCAACTTGACTAGGTCACAAGGTGCCCAGCTACTTGGTCAAACGTTATTCTGGGGGTGTCTATGAGGGTGTGTCTGCATGAAATTGGCATTTGAATTGATAGGCTGAGTAAAGCAGATGGCCCTCCCCATTGTGGGTGGGCATCAGCCAACCCCTTGAAGGCCTGAATAGAAGGAAAAGGCTGGCACGGCCTGATTGTTGAGCTGAACATCAGTCTTTTCATGAGCTCAAACACAGGATTATGTTGGGTTTGGGGACAGCCAATTTTTCGACTGGAATTTACACCATCCAATCTCCTGGTTCTCAGGCCTTCAGACTCAGATTGGAACTACACCACGCTCTCCTGGGTCTCCAGCTTGCTGATGGCAAATCTTGGGACTTCTCAGCCTCCATAATCACATGAACTAGTTCCTGTTGTTTCTGTTTCTCTAGAGAACAGTGACTAATACACCAACATGTATAGCTTATTTGCTGCTGCATATCAAAACACACCCAAAACTGAATGGCTTAAAACATGGGTACGCAAGCTTATGTTTTGTAAAGAGAAAGACAGTAAATAGGCTTTGTGGGCCATATGGTCCCTGTCTCTGTAGGCCATATGGTCTCTACTCAACTCTGCTATTTATAGCACATGAGCAGCCATAGACGATATGTAATGAATGAGTGTGGTAGTGTTCCAATAAAACTTTATTTACAAAAACATGTGCCTGGTCAGATTTGGCCATGGACCCTGACTTAAAACCATGATCTACTATTTCTCAGGACTCTGTGGGCTGACTGGGAAGTTCTGCTGGTTTTGCCTGGGCTCACTTGTCCTGGCAGGCAGCCACAGTCAGCCAGTGGTCCAGCAGGGGGTGGAGGAACTAAGGTAACCTCACATGTTGGGGGCCTTGGTGCTGGCTGTCAGCTTGGCCTTTCTCTCCACCGGATCTGTCAGCATTCAGTAATCTCGCCTAAGTTTCTTTATGCAGTGACTCAAACATTCTAAGAGGACAAAGGCAGAAGCTACAAGGTCATCTGAGGCCTAGGGTCCAGACCATACACAACTTCTGCCACGCTCTACTGGTCACAGCAAGCCACAAAGCTGGGCCAGGTTCAAGGGGTGGGGAAATAGACTCCACCTCTGGAGTCTGAGGGAGCTGCCTCATGTCACTGTCATTATTTTTCAATCCGTCTCAGAAATGAACAGGACACCTTACTGCCCTGTCACATCTTTATCCAGCAGAGAGAAATTCGCGAGGGTCTGTGAAAAGTTTAGGCCTCTTGTTACCAGCATACGTTCAAGGAAGCCAATTCACTCATGAAACTAAACTTTCTTACCAGACTTGCCCACACCTTTTGATAGTTTTCTTGGAATCTGAGTCTAAACGTGAAAGTAGCACAAGGTCAGAAGAGGTACTCGTTTGGACCCTGGGAAAGGAAGTCTAAGAGGCAACAGGAGATACCCATGTCTGTCCAGAAGGGGGAAGTCCTGTCTTTCCATGACCTGCCCTCCTGCTCACCCTAAAAACTGCAGGTTAATGAAGATGCAGCGCCATTATCTTCACCCCATTCCCATCACCTTCACCTGGGGGCTGCGCAGAAGGGTTTACAGCATGACACTAAACACGATGGAGCTTTTAAATGTTCAACCAGGTCACGACCATCTCCTGTAGGTCTTTCAAACTCTCAGCCTTCTCTTGGAATTGTCTCTGAGCATTTTCATGCCTCTATTTCTCTCCAAAGATGAAATCAGAGCAATCATTTTTTTTTCTAATAAAATAATTAAAATTCCTTGCTGATCCTGGCCATCATATACTTTCTGTAGGATAGTAATGTTGTTATTTTTAAATAAAATGCTTTCAGGTCAGTCTGCTAACAGATGCATATTTAGCTATAGTATGTCTTTGATGCATAAGCCAAAAGACGAAACATTTGCTGATATTGTTTAGAATGCATTTTTATCTTTAAATAAAACTCCACATCAAAATATAGATGAATTATATATATATATATGTCTAGGGGCTAAGAAAGTAGCTTCTAAAAAATGTTTCTCCTTCCTCTCTCTAAACTGTGCTTTCCTGAATAACCATTTTGGAAAGTCATCATTAAAATGCATGAAAATGAAACCTCCCAAGGTACCAATCATTCCTCCATAGAGGACACAAATGCAGCTGATTATTTGCTTTTTAAAAGTGTTGAATTTTTATGACTCTTTGTTTAAAGCCATTTGTCATTGAAAAGACGATGTAGAGCCAGAGACAGAATTTACTTTCAAAGGTAACTTATACCAAAAAGGCTGCAATGGTATTATCTGCCATGTGGACTTAAGAACTCTGGTTCTCTGAGAAGGTTTTAAATCAAAAGTGTTAAGTAGAGTTTAAGCCCCATGTCATTTTAAATTCCAAGCTGTAGCTCCATGAAGCATGGATTTTATGATGGAAATGACAACTGACCCTCATCTGTAATAGATACAGAAAACTAACTTTGTGGCTTCCTCAGTAATTCTCAGCAAGTCTTGAAGGCAGATAAGGTATGAATGACTCGGGAGGAAGGCGTAAAATCCGCTGACCAGTGTCTCCTAAGGGCTTCCCAGCTGTCCCTTCAACGCTCAGCTTACACTCCCGTCTGCTTCTGCTCCAGGAAGGGCTTTCTGCCTGTCTGCCTGTCTTCCAGTAAATTCTACCCCACTTCTACAACAAACTTTTCATAATTCATACAATAATAACGAAACAACCAGCAGTTCCCGTTTATGGAGCACTTACCATATGTCACACCCTGGGTTACATGTGTTGATGCTCTGTCATTTGATCCTTACAACAACCCTGAGAAGCACTAAGGATGGTTTTTCCAACTTTAAAGACAAAGAAACTGAGGCTCAGGAAGTTAAATAATCTTCCTGAGGGTGTGTGGGCAATAATAATAAGCAAAGCAAAGCTGAGGTTCTGACCAGGTCTGTCTGCCCCAGAGCCTGAGCGCTCGTCTATTGCACTAGTCTAACAATTAATCACCCTCTGGTGTTGTTATCTCCCTAATTACAATGTAAGCTTCTCAAAAGGACAGACATATTATATACGATTATATCTTCCAGGGCAACTGGCATAAACATCCAATTAAAGGAATTTATCTGCTAGCAAAAATAAATGCACATACTTTATATATATAAAATATACATATGAAATATATATATTATAAAATATATAAATGTGTAAATTTTATGAAATACATAAATTGATTTATTTTATATAAAAATTCATGTATTTTATATAGAGAATTCATGTATTTTATATATAAAATTTATATATTTATAATTCATCAGTGTACAACATCCATCTGAAAAGCCCACATCTCTCAGGGAATTTTGAAGTGCCAGGGTACAAAATATTTTTCTTTGGTACTCAATGTCAATTTAATCAACTCAAAACTTGCCCAAACTAACAGGGCTTGTTTCAAAAGACACTCCCATGAGGCTGAAACTATGGGGGGGAGGGGGTCGTCTCGGCGAGGCAGCAGATGAATGCACCGAAATGCATCCCTCAGACAGTGCGTTGGGTTATCAGTGTCTGCCTGGACGTAGCACAGAGCTCTGGTTTTAGAGGAGTGTTAGCATTAAAGCTCGATAAAGTCATAGTCATCTAACAAATTCCACTGTCACCTCATTAGATATGAAAAATAGAATGCTTTAGGACACTTGGAGATATTTTCGGTAAAAATAACATTTTTTCTCTTTATAAGGGAACTGAGGACTGTCGCCTAATTGTATGGTGAGCAGTCACGGCAGGCCGCACAGCCACTGGGGTCAGGGACCAGAGGGCTCGTAGTGTAAACTGTCCTCCATCCTATGAGCACTTCCTCCCCAAAGAGAAATGGCTGTTAAAACCTTAATTGAGAGGTCAGTGGTCTTAGGACGGGCAGGAGATAAGCCACTAGCTATGTGAAGTAATGTGGCCTTTGATCTGCCAGGCCTCTTGGCATAGACAGAACGCCAGTGATGAGCCAGAGGCCTTCTAATCTTCTTAGCGATAAGCTGAAACTGTTTGGCTGGGGCAGGGGGACCCGGCTTCTCTCTGTGCACTGCGGCCTGACTTCTGAATGAATCAGTTTCAGCCTGCCGTCCCTGCCAAGCTCCATAACCACACTCCCAGATGGGGATGCAACCTGTCCTACGGGTGCTTGTTCCAAGGAAGGGTCCATGGGAGTTCCCACCATCATCTTCCCAGGGGCTGTGTTGGAAGATGCCCAGCAGACGGCTTCCCCTAAAAAGCCAGGATCAGTAGAGAGCTGGTCAAAATGCTACAGGACAAGAAGCGAGAAAGTGGAGAAAGGAGGGAACAAGGAAGGAACTGAAGAACTGAGCTATTCTGAGTCACTGGGTGATGCCAAGTACGTGAAAATAGAAACGATGTTACATTGAAAAGAAGATGCGTAAAAATTTAAAAGGTCTTTTGGGTGGGGTCTCAAAACGTCCAAACATTTTCATGGAGTTAAAAGATTAGTTGAAGCTCAGGATCCATTCCACAGCAGAAAATTGATTTAATAAAAATTAGCGGGGCTGTACACAACAAAGGGAATTTTTCTGCGGGGAAAGACATTCAGAAGTTGGTAAATACTGCCTTGTGTCCCACTGACTCTGAAATGGCCAAAATGATTGATTCTTGGGACTGGAATCTTCAGAGACTGAACACACTGGGACAATTGACTGAAGGGGACCTTGAGGGCTCCCAGACGGAAAAAGGACAGTGTCCTATTAGGACCTTTGTTGTGACCCGTCATACAATATTTCTTTAGGTGTGATTTTATAAAGCATTAACCAAGTGAGGTAGGTATATTGGGTGTTTTGCAATGGATGAGCCAAGATGTGTAACCTTTGTTTGGAAAAGAGCTTAACTTCAGGTAGCACGATTCACAGTCGGCATGGAGCTTTCAACCCCTGATTTCAGAAAGCGATGATTCCATCCAGTGAGGCACCCCAGCCCCCGACCCAACCAGGATGCATGCACCTTCCTCACCAACCCTTGGACCACCCATCCCAGCAACCAAAGGGGCCCCTTTGTAGAGGGAGCGACGACACCATCATGCCACTGTACCTACCTTTAGGGGGCTGGGCTGCACTTTTACAAATACCCTCTTGCTTTGCCTTTAAGACTCCTCAAAAGTATTGTGAAATAGGTGGGATTTGTTGCGCCCCACTTTCAGATTTTCTAAACGGGGGGGGGAGGGGTGCGTTTCAGGAAGATTAATTGATTTGGCTACTAAAGGTTACACTGCTAAGAGGCAGAAACCAAATCTGCACCGGGATCTCAGAATATGAGTCAGAAAGCACCACGGAGCCAGACTCCAAAGTTAAATTCCAATTGAAAGTTTCATGGTAACTGGGATTTAGAACAGGAAACACAGAAGTCAACTCTCACCCAGTCGAGGAATTCCCCAGATAGCTATCTGGGCCTGGACCACCCCCGACCGACCCCACCCATTGAGGACTTAAATCGCATAGGACGTGCCCATCACAACTCAGCAGGGCCATCCCCACTGATGGAATCTTCACCTTCTGAAACATTGCTGGTTGCCCCGACAGAGAATGTGGCAGCAGCACTCACTCTGGCTCCTTGCCCTGCCTCTCATATTTCATTGGCCAAATCAAGGCACATGGTCATGCTTAACTTCAAAGGGAGTGGGGAAGTGCGATCCTACTATATTCCAGGAAACAAGGAGAGGTAGTGAATGTCTGAAGGACCTTTGCAGTACCCCTCCCTATCTGAATCCAGGATGAAAGGTTTTCCAACTTGATGATGGATACGCACCATTCAAGTCTGCAGGTCATAGATTTGAATTTGTTGGTGTCCTTCTTGAAGTACTTAGCTGAGAAACCTTATCTGGTGTTCAGCTGGAGGAATGATACTGTCTTAATGCAGTTAGAGAGAATCAAGGCATTATGACACAGGGGTTCCTCCTGGAAGAGACATCTTTGAAGATTTCAAAGATGGATGGCAGACCCAGGGAAGATGCTCAGATGAGAACATTTCTGCTGGAAGCACTGGGGTCCTAAACCATGATAAATGTGCCCCTTCTTTTCCCCCTGCCAGCACTGGCCACCCTCCCAGTCTGCCTTTCCCACAGAGAGAAGACAGAGACAGGAAAGAAAAACCCAGAAATGACAAGGAAGAAAACTGGGGTCTCCTGTGTTCTGTAGGAGGGTTCTTAGAAGTGCAGCACTGTATTTTAGAAAGGAAAAAAAAAAAAGAATATCCCTCCCTCCCCTCCCTCCAAATGTCTTCAGTTCTCCAGAAGGCACAGAATTTCCAAATAAACCAAAAAACCTCATGGTTCCCTCTCTTCCATCTCAAATTCCTGAGCACCATCCTTGCAGCACGCTAAACACTGGATCTCCAAGTACACAGAAATTTAATGACAATTTCTAAGTATCTAAAATTCCAGAAAAAGACCAACGCTACCCATTTTAATACAATTATCTCCAAAATATGCATTGCTTCATTATTATCATCAATCGGATATTTTCCCAAAGGAAAAAAATTAATTGCCCACCAGAAATGTTTTGAAATGTTTACATGTGTTTCTTTGTATAAGCACAAAAGTGAGTGTGTGGGAGCCTGTTTATAAATTAGCAAAGTGTTAGTAAACTCTGGTTTGACACTGATAAGGTTCATATGAAAGTCATCACTGAAACTGTTGCCTAAATAATAAACAGGATCTGTTGGTTTACCCTCTTTCAAGCATGCCTCACTCAATTAAAAAATATATTATAACTGGAAGAAATGCAAAATGCAACAAAAAGATGGCTGAATTATGACTGTGTTCAGATCTGTGTTTAAGGAGAAACAGCTTCTGGTGAGATCCAGGGTCTCTCACGGGCCAGGTCTCCGTTGGATCAACTGTGGACAAGTCACTGAGCATCAGTGATCCTTTTTTGCAAAATGGTGATAACAATAGTGCTTCTTCCATAGGGTTTCTGCCAGGATTAAATGAGATGAGGCTTGAAAGTCACCTAGAACTGGCCTGGCAGGAGTGAGCCCTCACTGATTGGTTAGCAATTACTGTTGTCAAAGGAAGCTTGAGTTTTCTCACAAGACAGATTAATTGTCACGAAGCTTCCTAGAGTCTTTCTCTAGGTACACCTTGCCAAGAGAAGACCTTGCAATTCAGTGCTCAGAAGGGAAGGATGAAATGCAGGAGGCCCTGGAATTTTCCCCATGATGTGGGGGCTAGTTTTCGCCTTGTCACTAATCTCTGGGTGATCTTGGGCAGGTCCCTGCAAACCCCTGGACCTCAGCGCCTATATCCAAAGAACAAGGAGGCTAATGACACTTTTAGACCACAGCTTCTGCTCTTCAAATGATATCTAACAAAGAGCTGAAATGGAGAAAACAATAAAAGCAGCACTGCTCTGGCTTTACCAGTGGGGAGATAGAGATCTGCTGGTGGTGGGGACCCTTCTTCCACCTTCATTCCACACACTTCTATTGTGAGCAGTGACCCCTGGGCTTGTGCGATGCCACCACCCTACCTGTTTTCCACTGCGGCTCCCCAAGTGGCCCCTTCTATAGCAGAAAGTCAGTAAGTGTCTGTGGGCATCTCACCTGCTGGATTCTCGCACCTGCATGGGAGGGTCCCAGCGCTCCGTCTGTACCATGCTTGGCACAAGATCATGCCTATAAGCTCAACTCTTTGGTCCTCAATGGATATTTAAGGAGAACTGATACTGGGCAAGGCACAAAACGAACAACAAACCCCAAACCTGGTCTCTGACTTCACCGAGGATCATTCTAGAAGGGAACATATGGAAACAGTGCTCATTGGGCAAGTTTGGGTTTGGACCCCCAGGTTCTTCTACCAGGCTTGTTATTGCAACTGCTTCAGGCAACTTTCTTAACCTCTGAGTATCTGCTTCACCGAGAAAACGGAAATAATGTCACTTTCTCCATTGCTGTAAGCGGGCATCGTATCACGTACTGAGGACATCTAGCATACAGCTGGCAACGTGTTGGTGCTCAGACAGGGCAAGTCCCTTTCCCTTAGTAGTTGAGGGGGAAGAGTATGCAGCTGTTAACCAGCCTGAGCTTTGATGTGTCCCAGTATTTTAACAATGCCTGTCTACCTTTGGGACTGCCCTGCCCTGACCCAGTTTCAGAAGCAGACAATCCAATCGTGTTCGTGCATTAATCACAAGCCTCCTGACTGAAAGAATCGCACGAACTGTCCTGACCTCCAGACCAGACTCTGGCGGCCACACCCCAGGTCATGGCTCCAACTGAGGCATTGTTCCAGCCTTTTCTCCACACGGGGCTTGATGCACACAGGTCTTCTTTTGCCTCAGAGGCTGCTCTGTGCAGCTTCAGTTAAGACAAAGGACTGCATTTGGTCTGAATGCAGCCTGCACATTTAGCAGACCTTCCGCAAGCCGAAGGTCCAGGCCAGCTCTCGGCTCCCAGATCACAGGCCAAGCCCTGCTGGACAACAGAGGCGAGACAATGCCACCCTCCAGGGAGAGGAGGCCGCTAGTCACTTATTTCATTGTTGCAGTCATGAGGAAGCAAAGCATTGACTTCTTTCCTTTGAGGGCAAAAATTCTGAAAGGAAGAAGAGAGCTTCACGCTCTTAGTGACTGCAAGAGGCCCCCCTGCCATCTATTGGCTGGCACGCCCCATCTACACTGCTCTCTGGTAACACTTGTTTGTGCAGCAAAAGCTAAGCTGGCTTATACCCAGCCATGGAACATATGCATCTGACAGGGGCTCGTGTCTCAACTTCTCTGTAATCGCTGCAGTTCACAGCCTTGTAATTTTCCTTTTGCTTCTTTGGAAGGCACCAAGAAATGGCTTTGCATTTCTAGCAGCCAAACCTGATTTTTCAAAAAAGGGGGAGTGCTCTCTTTCTGTATAGACCTGAATGTGTTCAGGTAGAACGGCAGAATGGTTTTTGGGGGAAGGAGGGCTCCTAAGCATCAGAGCAGGGTCTGTTTTGGCTCAGTGCAAACACTGGCTACACATCCCTGCCAATCCCACTCTCCTGCAATGTCCTCTTCACTTCCACAGAGGTTTCACGTACACTTAGCCAGGATGAAATTCCTTAGGCTTGTGTCTGTCTTCTCGATTTAGCGGGGCGCTCGGAGGGCATGGTTTACATGCCTAGTTTGTTTCCAGTTTTCCCTCAACACCGGACAGGATGCACAGCAAAAATTCGACAACGTTTTCTGAGCCACCAGAACCCAGAAGACCTCTCCACTGTTATATCCTCCTATAAAGTACGATTCACTTCCATTCTATGTTCTGATGATGCACCAAACAGTCAGCAGGCGTAGCAGGTACATGCCGGCATAAGCAGGGCACAGTTTGAAATGAACAAGCAATAGTGAAGTCTTGGCTTTTCGTAGCACAAAGAGAAGGTTTTGGCTAGAAACAAGGTGTATTGTACCACGAGATGGGTTTTTGCATTAATTACTTGGGGAAGTCCTCTTATTTTTAGCAGAAGCCTTTCTTACTGAATCCAGGCCCAGCATTCAGGGACACAGCTAAAGGATCACAAAGTACTTTAGGAAGTAATTAGAATTCAGGCCTTTTTAGTCCCATTTCTATATCACAAAAGAGTGCACGTGCAAGGGATTGTGGATAGAGTCAAGAACGAACGACAGCCTGAAAGAGGACCCGGGAAATAAAGGGGCATTCAAGACCTAATTTTTGCTGTTGAGAGTTTTTTCCAAATATCTCAGCAGAAAAAACAGGTTAACTTTTAAAGGATGTGGATAAGACCACAGCGCTATTTTGCATTGCCAAGTGCTTTTATTTGAAAATTTTAAAAGTCAAAATAAACAAATCTTTTTTTTTTAGAAAAATTGACCAATGTGGAAATTTAAAATTACTGAAAGATTGCAAATACATTGAAAGCATTTCAGTTTTGCAATACGTATTGGTGTTGTTGTGTGAGACGCCCAGAGACAACGCTCTTGCCTACTGGGCCAGGCCACTGAGCCTAATCTCAGCAGGACACACATGGGGACCAGCAATCGCACCTTCACATATGTTTTCAATGCATTTTCATATGCACTGAACATTTGCTCAGCTCTCCCACTTTTACCAACTTCATCTGGGTTATGTGAAGACTTGGAGATCATGGATGGCAAGGGTTTCTTGTGAGTACGAACATGTCCCTCCTCCCTCAGAAGGGGAGGAGGCAGGAGCTGAGGATTTATTGGTTCATGTAACTGAAAAGACCCAAGGAAGAAAAGGAGGAATGACCAGACCTAGGGCCACTAAGGATCACGTCATCAGACTTATAGCATCACTCAGCTCTGCCCTCTAATGCTATGGTGGTTAATTTTATGTGTCAACCTGACTGAGCCACAGGATGCCCAGACATTGGTCAAACATTCTGAGTGTGGGTGTCTGGTAGCGTGTTTCTGAGTGAGATTATCATTTGAATTGACGGACTGGATAAAGCAGATTGCCCTCCCGAATGTGGGTGGGCCTCTTCCGATCCATTGAGGGCCTGAATAGAATGAAAAGGTTGACCCTCCCGAGAATAGGAGGGAACTCCTCCTGCCTGCCTTGAGCTGGGACATCAGTCTTTTCCAGCCTTTGGACTCAGACCAAAACACTGACTCCTGAGTTACCAGCCTCCCCGCTTTCAAATGACACCATCAGCGCTGCTGAATCTCCAGCTTGCTGACTGCCGATCTGGGGACTTCTTAGCTTCCATCATTCCTGAGCCAATTCCATACACTGTGTATAAGGGGCATGTGTCCATCCTGGACCGATCACTGCGGCTGGAGTTATAGAATGTTCTGATGGACTGGTTGAGCTGGGGAGAGTGCCCATCCTGGAGTCAGCAGTGGGAATGGCTCCACTAGAACCACACGAACAGAGAGAGAGAGGAATGATCTCCAAAGGACAGTCCGGGTGCTGTACCCTAAGACAGAAAGCGATGGTCACAGGCAAAAACAGGTGCCCATTCCAGAGCCTTGCTCTAGTTGTTTGATTGACAGTGACTTAATTGATTTAGCTTTGGAGGCAGAAAAGGTAGGATGCTACTTAGCAGGTGGTCTTGGGCAACCTACTTTGCTAAGTCTCCACTTCCCTATCTACACAGTGAGAAGAGTATTTAGACCGGGCACCACATATGTAAGCACCTAGCAAAGTACCTAGGACATAACGAACATTCAGGAACCAGCAGGAACCATCTTATCCTTTCAGACATGAGAGTGAGGTAACAGTGGCCTACTCTGTTAGCTATAAAATTCATTCAAGCTGGTAGCTCTCAACTCTTGTATATCCCCAAGATAGCTAAAAAATATTATGTAACCCATTAATAGAAGTTGTTTATGGTGGCAAGGAGTGGGGAGACTGGTCTCTCTTAGGGTATATGAATCTCCAGGGGACTTTTCATTGAAAAAGTACCCCTGCTGGTTCTGATATGTAGCTCACCTTCCCAATCACCTTGGGAATCACTGAGAAGCCCGTATTAAAGCACGCCATAGTAAAATTATCTTTAAATTATGTCTCCGGCCAAACAGAATTTTAAAAAGAAAAAATACCATCCAGAATCAATGCGTATCCTTCCCCGCCCCCCACACAGCAGAAGGAAGCTAATTCACAGTTACACTTAAGCTTCTAATCATAACCCATTTCCATTATAACCATGGTGGTTAAGAATGTGCCTGCTATTTTAAGTCCATAATTATTTTTTAATAGTACTATCATTTCTTTCCATTAAGTACGTGTCAGTGAACTAGAGCTTGGCCAAAAAGAGTGCAAATGCATGTAGTCAAAGTTGACTGATAATAGAAGCATGCCTTCTTTCTTAATCTCTGATACCGAAATGAAAGGGATAAGAGAAACCAGGAAACACAACAAATGACAGCTATTAATTTAGTGGTAGCGTGATTTGCATAGTAATGCAGGCAATGTCTGACTGATTACTGCATTCGCTCTATCATTACAGCCCCAAGAAATGTTCTGAACTTGACTGCATTCTCCACCGGTTAACATTTCTCCGATAACTAAGTCATCGTCATGATATGAATTGTTCCCTTGGTCCCGATTGGCAACCCTCATTCAGAATATTTCGGTTTTTTTTAAACACATCAATTTTCTCTGTAAATACACATTTGAAAAAAATGTATAGAAATCACATTAAATTATATCACATTCACTTTGGTTTTACCCCATTAATACGAAGCATTTTTTTACTCATTTGTGCCACATTTCACAGAGAGTGTGGATTCGGTTCATCTCAGTAACGGAGAACCCAATTTCAGGAGTTATACCACCTGAGTCCTACTCCCAGCAAGAGAAGCATAGTAGATAATCGAGAAGTCAGAGAGGGTGGCTGGAGGAAAAGAAAAAAAGTCCAAAACAGGGAACACTTTTTCCAAAAATTTTAGAAATGTAACATTTTACTTTAATTTAGTCCAACTTTTGGGTTAATTATGTACTTTTTGTACTTTTGCTCTACTAACCTTCTTGTTCACTGGTCAACCCAGAATTCTAGCACCTCTCATTATTTCCTGCCTCTACTTATGCAGTCTATCTTTCAGGCTCCATCTTCCCATTTAATTCAATCTATTGTCAGAGACCAGTTCACATCCCAAACCCTCCAGGAAGTTAACGTCGATCAACCTCAGCTGATGGCCTCAGTCTCTCAGCTTCTAAAGTGATCGCACCCATTGAATACGCTTCAGAACACCTACTGTTACTATTTTGTTTTCTCTTGTGATCACTTCCTAAATATTTTATTGCATTTAACACGTTTGCAAAAAATAGCAGATACTATAGGCACCGACAATATAGGAATGATTGAACCAGACGGGCTGCCCACCATCAGGAAGTCTCCTGGTGGGTTTACCATGGAGTAACATCATACACAGATTCAATTACTGGCAACCGTGGAGGGGTGAAGCTGAGCGGATTAGGGGAGGAAAAGGAAAAAGAATTTAAATAACACAGGCAATTCTCCCTCAACGAGCAAGCACTTGAGTAAATGTGAACTGGAAGAAAAGAGTCGACGTGTTCTGCTCCCTGTTGCCTCTCCCTTCCCATCTCTCTCTACCTTCTTATTGTGGGTTTCACAGAGTGAACATCTCTCATATTTAGTATGTATGTTTCTAACATGGCCCCTAGAGGCAAGTCAACGGTTTCACTTAATGCTCAACAGAAGAAGCAGTGATCAGCTACACTGCTAGGGGGACTTAAAGAGTTGGAGACACTGAAAGGTGAATGTTAGTGGACATTGCTCTCTAACACAGTGCCTCCCTTAGTTCACGGGAGACGTTGGACACAGGAGACCTCTGTCACAGGGGCCTCTGTTCCTGAACCTATCACCTGAGGGACGTGCACCTCCCTGGGGAAACTCACTAAGGGCATGTGTTTTGGTCATTTCCTCCCTCAAGCCAGAAGATACCTCGCAGCAGCTATTGCCTAATAATTTCCCAGGCTTACAACAGCTTGAAGACCAGAGAGGTCAGACCAACAGTTTTGATGAACTGGGACACTCCTGAGAGTCAACAAGGAGAAGAGTGGGGCTCACAGTGGTCACCATACCCTGGAGCCTGGATGGATCGTTTTACAAGAGCAGGGCAGGGGGGTTGTTGGGCATTAAGCCTTCGGCTGAGCTCCAAGTACCCCCCTGTTTTCCCCCCTCCTTTCCACAAAGAGCTTCTTTCAATAGGAGGAATTCTCCTAATCTAACTTTGCTGGAATACGTTTTTTACTTGATGCAAGTCCAGAGCATTTCCCCCAAGGATCCCTGGTCATGTCAGAGGTGGCCCAGAGTTGGTGAAAAGAGATCTGGGTGTAGTGGTAAGATACTCATTTTATTACATGTTTTCCATTCAACGGGCCAGGTCTTATCTTCTCTGTAACTGCATTTTGCTCCAGCATCGAAAAGAAAGAGCAGAGAGTACGAGACCCATGCAAATTTCGCACAAGCCTGGGATTCTACACCCAGACTAAGATCCCCCCAAGATTTATTTTTATGTGTGGGGTAAGTAGCATGTTGTATTGCCATTACCATATCGAAGAATCATGTGAGTTCAAGCCCCTGACCAGGTGGTCCTGCTTTGGGGATCTGAGACAATGAGGGGCAGACAGGTTGAAGACACTTCAGAGTTGGAGTCCCTCAAAAATCTTCTCACCAGCGCTCATTTTAACACTGTATTTATCAGAAAAAGAAGTTCTGAGAGCCCTTCTGCTACTTACAGAAATAAAAGTCAAAAATGGATCTATTCTTATACTGTAAAAAAAAATCTTTCAAGTAAGAGCCCAAAGACAAAACTCAGCCTCGAACAGAAATCAAGACTTAAACATCAGCTCAGCAAACAGCATAGAAATAAACCAATCATCTATGCTACATGTTTTAATAAATATGCCAACAGTGATAAAATTGTAGGTGTGGTCTTCAAAGCCAGTGCTTCTTATATTAAATTCCCTGTTTGCACTCTGAATTGAGTTGAATAACAAAATACAGTAAAGCAGTTTGTATATTTATGGGATTTTTTTTTTCTTCAGAAACTGTTCAACTTCAGTAAAATGCATCCCGTATGTGTGATAACGTAAACTGAATTTCCACGAGGCTTGTATTTCCTTTAACACCATTTTTCAGTTAATAAATGTTTCACGGACAGTTTTCTCCCTCCCTCCCTCATACAAGATGTTCTAAGGAGAAAACAAAGCTAGGAGGAAATACTTCATCACTATTATAAACAAACCTAGTTCCGAGGGGCACACGCGGAAGTCCATTCAGTTGCTTCCACCAGCTCAAATCCGAGGAAACTATTCCCAGGGGCTTTTGCATTATCTGGTGCTCAGTTGTGATAGCCATGGATCAAGAGGCACCCTTTGCAAATGGTAGACACGCAAGGATGTTAAAAAAAGAAGACAGAAATTCTTAAATGACACCACTTTCAGAAAAATTCTTTTAAAAGGAAACAAACCAAACAGCTCTCAACCATTTTTTTCCTGTCCCCAGCCTACCTGTGAAAGGACTGTCAACTACGCTGAGATTCATTCAAGAATATTTACTTGGGTTTACCGTATGCCGGGCACATGCCCCAGGGACACAGAACTGAAGGTTGTTCTACCCAGGAGCTTTCAGTCCAGAGAGGGAGCCAGGAGATGTGCTCGGCCCGGTTTTAGGAAGGGAGTGTTAGGGAGATCCCCTGGCTGAGCTAATATCTGAACTGAAAGATAGTGGGAGGGTGGAAAGGAGGGGAGACAAAGGTGCCAGACCCAAGGGTTAGCAGAGCAGAGAAGAGGGCAGAGAGCAAGGCATCTTCTCCATCTTAGCCTGAGTGGGAGGGGCATGACCAAGATAAGGTAGAGGAGAAGGAGCAGGGCCAGACCCCCAGGGCATTGCAAGACATGCACAGAAATTTGGCTTCATCCTGAAGGGAGTAGAGGGCGCCACTGAAGGGCTGTAACTGTACAGTGACAAGGTGACACCTGGGTTTCATCAGGATAGCAACAAGCTCAGGGTTGTGCTTTTTGAAATCACCTGAGGCTGTGGTTCACAGACTGAATCAGAGGGGAGCAGATCCAGAGGCTGGAAGGGCCCTTGGTGAGGCAGCCTCGTTTGGAGTTCCCGGTATGAAACCTCATAGCTATCCTACAATGCCTGTTTCTTTATCATGTGGCATCACTAGTTTTCCAAGAAGTGAGTGTGTCATGTGATAAAGTGCTCCCCAAAATAGTACAGTCTTCAGGCAAAAACCATCAGGAGCTTCAGCAGACAGCTTGGGACCCCTGCCAAGGCAGGCACTCCTTCGTCACCCCGAAAGGCTTGTGAGTCATTAGATATTGGGCAGCTTGCAACAGGTTGTTTTTACATTTTCACGTTCCAATTTCTTTATCTCTGACAAATGTGAGATATTTATCTTTTAAATAAAACTGAGTACAAATAATATTTGTGAGACTTTCACAATTGGCAGTAGGATACCCAGATCTGTACCTCCCTCTGCTTTAAGAGACCTCCCCAATCCTGAGACTGCTGAAAACGTCTGTAAAAATAATAATTAGTCACTGGTTTACTTCAGGCCTCTTGGACCAAAGAGAGTGTGGCAGTTAAGAATATTAGGGAAATATTCCAGAAACATGGGTAAGACACTTAAGAAGAAGAAGAAAAAAAAAATCTTTGAAGGTCTCAAACCTGTACTTAATCCTGAAAGTACCAAATTAAACACTGGCCTCTATATATCAACCTCAGGTAAGAGATCTGTGAAACTCTTCAGATGTGGAATTTTATTTTATTTTATTTTTATCTTTGGAAGCTTAGATGTGAGAATAACATGATAACCTCTTTATCTTCCAAGACATCACCATTCAGGCTAAGGATGAAACAATACTTATGTTACTTAAGAGAAACTAACCAGTCTGCATGTTTGCCTGAAAAGTACCCAGATAACCTGAGAAGTGACAAGAAACAGAGACCATAAATAACGTGAAGCACCCCCAAAAAGGAATACACCAAACTGCCTTTGCTGTGTCCTACAGAATAACCCTTTTTCATAGGACATAGCAAAGGAGCTCAATCTAGTCTTTCCAGTTCTGTCTGGTTTACTAAAAACGAATTCCAGACAGGGTTCTCAGATCCTTTCCTCCTGAATGTTTCTCTAAAGATTTAAAGCTTTGCAAAAAATAGACTGCACCAGAGTAGACTCTCATTTCTTTTAAAAAACCAGGGATAAATAAGAAGGAATGGTCTGAGCCCACCAGCGGCCTCTATACCTTCCAGGGGCCCTACCTAGCACTGTATCTTTTGCTTAGAATATCAAATATTTTTAACTGGATGCCCATAAGAAATACTTTTGATTTAATTTTATAAAACTCAACACTAATTTTATTATACTTCAAATTAACCTGGAATGATTCATTTTTATAGGAAATAAATGGATGGACCACAGAAGCCTCTCTGCCTTCTGTGAGTATCTCACATAGTCTGCTTGGGAAACTCACATGGTTCCTTCCAGGGTGGCTCCTATAGGTCCTGAACATACGCGGAAGGTCAACTGATGAGCAGAAAAGTTAATGACATTCGGGACCTTTGATTTCTGGTATAGCTGGAATAAACCAATGAACATACTACTCTGTTGTAGGGAACATTTGTTATTCTAAGGCCTTCCAGACTCCGGTGACCTGTCATCTATTGATACTATTTCAGTTTTCCTGTGGGAAACTACTTCTCTCTGCACATCGATCCATGTGCTTCAGTGCAGCCAGCTCTGCACCTGTAGGAAACCACTGACCCAGGCCTGCCAATGAAAGGATCACAACCTCCTAGCACAGCAACTGAGAAGGGTGACGCAGACAGAGACAGTGAGAGTCAATGGCTCTTGCTGAGAGATACTTATCCAGTCATATTCCTACTGAACTTGAACCCAAACCGAAGTGAAGTTTGGGCGGCCATCTTTCCACCATGAGGTGAGAATCTGCTGACAATGAAGCTCACATTTTACCTCCACTGGTAAGAGATGGAGAGAGGAAAACGGGGTCACTGGGACAATATTTGAGCTCCTGGATAAAGCAGCATGTGAAATAACATATCCCTGAACTTTTTAGTTATATACAAAGGAAGGTCTGTAAATTGAAGATAAGTCAATAGAAATTATCCAACCTGAATAACATACAAAAAATTGGAAAAACATTAATCAGTGCTGAGGGACCTGTGAGGCAATATCAAGTAATCTTACATTCATTTGTAGTCTCAAAAGGAAAAAAAGGGTGAGTAGGGCAGAAAAACATATTTGAGGAAGGAAAGGCCTAAATTCCCCCAAATTTGCTGAAAAACATTAACTTATAAATCCAAGAAACTCAGCAAATCCAAAGGAGGGTAAATATAAAGTAAAAAAAGTAAAACCTTAGGTCATCATATTAAACTGCCAAACAAAAATAAGGAGAAAAGTTTGAAAGCAATGAGGAGGGAGAGGCATTATATTCAGAGGAACAATGATTTGAAGGACTATTGACCCCTTAGCAGAAACAATGCAGACCAGATGATAATAAAACATCACATTTAAGTTGCTAAGAGGAGGATGGGGAAACGCTTCGATCTAGAATTCTATATCCAGTGGGACCATTCTTCAAAAATTAAGGCAACATAAAGACATTTCAGATAAAAGCTGAGAAAATTTGTTTCTAGTAGACATGATCTACAAGAAACGCTAAAGGAAGTCCTTTAGGCTAAAGAGAAAGGACAGTAGATGAAAACTTGAAACTAAGATGGAATGAAGGTTATCAGAAATGGTCAACATAAACTAAATATAAATTCATGTTACTGTTGTAGAGATGTGAAATAATTGACCTAAATACAGAGCTTTAAAAAAATCCACAAAGGTTTTAAAACAATGAAAAAAGCTAATAAATATAGAAGTCAGAGAAATATAATCCAACATAAAGTAATTGGTAACCCATAATAGAGAATAAAACTGAAGATAAAGATTCATTTAGATATATAGTGTATGAAGATGTCCAAAAATGGAGAAAGACCCAAATCCACTGACTAACAGAACATATAATGTTCCCAGAAAATGTCATGAAGAATGCTCAACATTAAGACATATCCTATTTAAGTTATTAAGCTGAAAGAATAAAGAAATAATTCTTCAAGCAAAAGGGTTAAAAAAAGTACCTATTGGGCAGGGGGAGGGGATTTGGTTGGCCACAGAATTCTACTTAGCAAAATACAATGTCAGAAGACATTAGCAAAATGACAAATACTGGAAGAAAAGAAAGCATCCCAAGAAAATTTTACCTACATAAGATATGGTTCAAGTATAAAAGCAACATAAAGATAGTCTTAAACATAAATAACCACTGGGCACACAGTAATAAGGGACACTTTTTGAAAAAGCTGCTTCACAACAAAATCCAACCAATTAGTGAGTGATAAATCAAAAGAGAGACAGCAGGAATGGAGAACCGGATTAAAATGACTGACAGTATCAACACTGTGTTCATTTTTACGTCAAACCAATACTAAACAACTATGGGAATTACGATAAATGTGACTGTTATAAATCTGGATGATGTAAACATAGTAATGATCAAAAATTGGTATCTTTTAGGAAGAGATAAGGGAAAGTGTATAACACTAATGCGCCTATCTTTTAGAACAGGAAGTCACTGAGTACTGTCAAAAATTGAAACAAGCAGTTAAACAAGAAGATGCAAAGACTCCAATCTCATGGCAATTCCAATATCTCGATTTTAGTATAAGGGAAGTGTGGAGTTGTCCATAGTGATGTTTGCTACCACATGGTGAAAGCTGGTCTGAACTTGAATCAAACCAGAAGAAAACAGAGCAAGAGATAGGGGTGAAGGGATCCCATTGCTTCTCCTGGATCCAGCTGCATCTAGAATTAACACTCCCTCCTCAGACTTTCTAGGTATGAGCCAAAAATTCCTTTGTTCATAAACTAAAAAAATGAATTTTTTAGCTTTAGAAAATAATCTTTCATAATGTACAAAAAACTGTGGTCCAACAAAATCTTCTACTTCAGTTCAGATTTTCTTTTACTAAACTCAAAGTTTAATGTAACTACTTGTCATTAAAAGAATATGTATAGATTAAAAATCCATTTTATAAACTTTATCCATCTACCTAATGTCTATCAATACTTTTATATGTATATATGGCAGAAATTGATGTTCGCTTTATGTTAAGAATTTTTGTTTCTGGAAGTTGGGATTTTTTGTGAATTATTTGAACTTTCATCTTTGTGCTATTTTGCCTTGAATCTATGAGTTTTTGTTTATCTGAACATGTATCACATTTGCTATATCAACAGCCGGATTTTAAAAAGAGGGCAAAAAGAGAGAAAGAGATATCAGATACATAAGTCAACCTATTAACTTGAGGTGATATAAATAAATGGTTGTTAGTTTCTTTTTTTACTTTGTTTTATAAGTCTTCAAAAATGAAAAACACAAAACAAAAACAGAAACACCCAAGTAAACCAATAAAGGAAACAAAAGGAATAAGCGGACTACACCATGAAGTTGGAATTCTGACATATCATAGAAGGAGGGGCTCCATCCCAGCCTACATCGTCTAATCCAATGTCTTGTGATGCAGACGAGAAAACAGGACCCAGAGGGGCAACAACACACTGCAGTGACAGAGGGGACTGCCAGCTCTAGAGCCTTGATGCCCTTTACATTTCATTTTCTTGATAGAGCAAGGGTTAGTTCTGTTTTTCTACAGATTTCGAATGGCTGAAACTGACTACGAAGTGCCTACATTACGCTGAGAGAGAGAGAGAGAGAGAGAGAGAGAGAGAGAGAGAGAGAGAGAGAGAGAGAGAGAGAGATTTCTTAAAGATGCATGAAACATGGTTGAAAGCTTCCTGACAGAGCCCTGATTGTCTGGGGGGAGGCAGTGCTAGCACAATTAGAAGAATGTGTAACAAAATGAGGTGAAAAGGGGGCTATTGTTCCTATAACTAATCTTTACATTGAATCTTTTCTAGGGAAGGAGCGGATGTAGCATCAGTTTCAGGTCTATCAAAAAGAGCTGACATTTTTGTGAGGAAGCCAAAAAATAAACAGATTATAGAAATCCCAACCTGCAACCTGGTCACAAAGAATATGTCCTCTGCAGACCCTCAAAACCGGCAAATCTCCTAGAAACAAGTTCTCCTACTTGTATAAAGAGAATGGCTAACAAGAAGAGAGAACACACACACACACACACACACACACACAAACACACACACACACACACTTTGTGCCCTCAAAGCCAAGAACTACAACCAATCACCTGCTTCAAAAACTCAGGATCTACACCGCAGACTGTACCATTACTATAAAAAGAGACAGAAAATGGTCTGAAAGACAGGAATTTTTGATTTCAAACACTGGAGAGTTCTACCTAACTGGTGTTTCTACAGTCTAGAAATGTTGTGTTAATCCCAATCGGCTGTCTAAATGGCCATTTTGTCTTGCTACCTGGGCTTTATCTCCAAGGTTGCCCAACTTCTGAGATCAAACAACAGTAAAGAATGTTGGCGGGTTCAGAACGACATTGTACCGGATACAGACCGGCAGGATTCTGGTAGTCGGCCCTGCAGAAGTTGAGATGAACCCAACATCCCTATCCCAGAAGCTTTTGCATGAAATGCGGCTACAAACACTACTGCACCATCTAAGTCTCCTAGAGCTGGCTCAGTGCACCCCAGACAGGGCTTGGCCTTTCTGGGGAGTACCCTTCACCTGCATTCCAGTGGAGTGCGGCTTATTTCTCCCAAGAGGGAGTCACTTTCTCTGAAGACATTCCTATTTTAGGTGATGCCTTGTCCAGAAGAGTGGTCTGAGAATAAAAAGAAGTGCAGGTTAACAAAGTGAAGAGCAGAGGCTGCTGGGAGGAAGCCGAGCAGAAAAGAACTCATGAGAGTGGTAAATAACAACACTGATGCAGACACCTTCACATCCTCGGGCTTCATGATCAGTTGGGCACGATGCCAACTGCTTTTCATGTATTATCTTACTAATCTGCATGAATACTATAAAAGCTGGATACTATAATTACCGTCCCTTTGCAGGTGAGAAAAACTGAGGTTTGAAGTAATTAGGAAGTTTGCCCAAAGTGGCAACACTAGTGAGAAAAGGACCCGAACTAGAATCCTTGTCCACCTGACTCTGTCTCCTGCTCAGGGAGTGATACAGACTGAATGTTTGTGTCCCTTCCACTCTCCAAATTCACATGTTGAAACCTAATCCCCATCGTGATGGTATTGGGAGGTGGGGCCTTGGGGAGATGATTAGGTCTCATGAGTGTGGCACCCCCATGAATGGAATCGGTGCTTTTATAAAAGAGATCGCAGAGAGCTCCCTTGTCCCTTCTGCCATGTGAGGACACAGAAGATGGTCGTTTATGAACCAGGAAGCAGGCTCTCATTGACACTGAATCTGCCAGCAAGCACCTTGAGCTTGGACTTCCCAGCCTCCAGAACTGTGAGAAGTAAGTGCTTGTTGTTTATCAGCCATCCTGACTATGTTATTTGTTATAACAGCCAGAACAGATTAAGACAGGGAGCCATTAGCCTTCCCTTCTGACCCCACCTCCCATCTTTCCTTTCCCTCACCCCCCAAACTAATTCCCATCTCCATACGAAGGCTCTGTTGTCAATCCTTCATACCTTACAATCATACACTTTGAAACAATGAAGGGGTGCATGACCTCTCCCAGGAGAGAACCCTATTAGAAATTCTTTTACGTGGTCAAAAAGGAAGTTTTGCTACCTCCATCAGGGGAATTTTTAATATCAAGTCACTGAAGTGATGTGTGAAGGCGAACTGCCTATATGATCTGTATTTCCAAGAGTAATGTGGGACGGCGTTAAGTATTATACATCAACTTCAGCTCGTTAATGAAGTCAGGTAATTCGTCCTAACACTGCTTGCCAGGAGCAGCGACTCCACAAGAATGAAAGTCTCCATCAGCCCTATATTAGCTCTCCTGCTGGCTGTGCACTGGTGGGGGTGCTGGGGAGTGCGGCATGGCACAGCAGAGGGCAGTCCACACGCTGAGCTTTCTTCCTCATCTTTAAAATTATACAATGAGAAAATTGAGCCAAATGATCTCTAAGGGGTGTTTAAGCTCCACAGTGTTACAATATCTTGGGAAAGCAATAAAGACTCTGCCTTTAAAACTCTGAACTTTTAATGTGGCATTTCTCATTTATCAGACTGGCAAAGATCGACGTTTGAAACCTACTGGGTTGATGAAGGGATAACAAAGCAGGTGCTCTTGGCCCACTGGTGGGTGAGTAAATGGGCTAAACTTCTTTAAATATCAATCAAAATACAATAACAACAATGACTATCATAATGAATTGCAATGCACAGTCCCACAGACACTGGTAAACCACATCCAGGAGATTCGCCTAGAGATATGTTTGCACGTGGCAGATAAATAACAGTGCTGTTTATTGTAACAAAAAGCTAGCAATGAAGTACGTGCCGTTTGGTGACGGCTGGTGCTTTAAGTTGTGCTACACCCAATGCTGAACACGACGCGGTCATTAAAATGAAGAAGGTAGAGGAAAGTGAGCTGTTAGAGAAGCATCTACAAAATAAATCACTAAGAGAAAAAAAATGGAGGCTAATAGAGTGTATTGCCATTTGGTTTGGCTATATGGTTGGAATATGTGTGCGTGCATAGAACTAGTCTCAAAGGATTCACTTAAAACATAACTGTTAATAGTGGTTGCCTTTGGGAGAGGAATTGGGAACTCAGGATGAAAGGGAGAATTATTTTTTTACTGCAGAACTTTTTGTACTCTTTGAATTTTTTACTTTGTACATATAATTACTTTTACATAAAAAACAAAAACAAAACAAAACAAAAAAAAAACACTGAATCTGCCAGGACCTTTATCTTGGACTGCTCAGCTTCCGGAACTATGAGAAATAAATGTTTGTTGTTTATAAGCCAGCCAGTCAGTCTATGGTATTTCTGTTATAGCAGCCCGAAAGACTAAGACGGGGCCATTAGTCTTCCCTTCTCACCTTCTCCCTAGTTCAAAATGGTCTTCGGTCTATCAGAGCCCATTTCAAAAAGTTAAAAATACAGCAGAGAAATTATGTCAACCATGTTATATAAAGTATTGTGTGTGTGTGTGTGTGTGTGTGTGTGTGTGTGTGTATGTGTGTATGTATGTATGTATGTATCTCACCATATATAGCATTACATATTACATATGTAATTAATACACCAACTACATTTCATACATACACAGAGGGAGCCAAAAAAAGTATACATATTTTAAGAAAGGAAAACTGTATTAAAATTGTAATACTCACTATATACCGATAACAAAAGATGAATATGTTTGACTTGTGCAATTGCAAGAGGTGCTCAAAGTGGTTACCATCAGCGTCCAGACACTTCTGATTATGGTGAACTACTGCTTGAGCAACGTTGACCAAAGTGACCACTTGTATACATTCTTTTGGCAATATACATCGTGTTTCTTCGAAAATAAGACCTAGCTGAACCATCAGCTCTAATGTGTCTTTTGGAGTGAAAATTAATATAAGATCTGGTATTATATTATATTAAAGACCCAGTCTTATAGTAAAATAGGACCGGGTCTTATGTTAATTTTTGCTCCAAAAGACGCATTAGAGCTGATGGTCCAGCTAGGTGTTATTTTCGGAGAAACACTATATATATATATATATATATATATGTAAAACCAACTGGGCTAATAAATTTTACAAACGTATGTGAGATATATACACCTCACATACATTTGGAAAATTTATTAGCCCAGTTGGTTAGAAGTAACAATCTCATGAAATTCCAGTTACTAGTCCTCTCCCAGTTTGGAGACTGAGTTTCTCTCTTCCATGAACACAGATGGTACTTGAAGCCTCAGTCAGCCATCTTGCACAATGGACTCTCCAGGAGGAAGGGGCACACTCCCTTTCCCTCCTATTTAATGCCCAAGCCTCTCTCCCAAATCCCTGTGAAGTGAATACATCCAGCACCCATTCCTGCCTGTGGCCAGAGGACATGGGCAGAAGGAGGCGTCATTGTAAGACACACTGGGGGCAAATGGGCCAACACTTGTTGGCCATGACCTGAAACCTCCAACTATACACGAAACAATAAAACATCTCTGATTCACGTTTGTTGAATGTTCTCAAGCCCTGAGAGAAAAAGAGTCAAAAATAGCACGGAGTTTTGAAACCCGTTAGGAAAAGGCACTCTTTGGCATACTTGTTTTTTCAGCATTCAATGAACAAAAAGGTTCACTGTTTCGACCACCAAGAGAACAGCCAAGTTTTTAGAAATGCAGTCACACTTTTGGCTGACATAAGGAGATTTTCCAACTGGGCTTTCATACGCATACTTACGGGTGGTCTGTCCTACCTACCACAGGCTTTCCTGTGCCAACAATTTTGTTTGTAAATCGAAGTGTAATAACAAAGCTTGTATACTCATTGAAAGCTAGATGTTCAGGACATTTTGTGAAAGGAGGAATACAAAGGTGCATTTAGATGCCTCCATCGCAAAGAAAACCTTTATTCTCTGAAAGATGTAAAACTCACTTTAAACAGATCCCTTACATCTTTATGGAGAAGTGTAGCTGACTTGCAGTTCCTTCTACAGAAACTTGAGATTGATTTATTTCCACTGGGCAGATTAAAATACACAATGTTTTCATGTGGATGACGGGACTTCATAAATTTGTCACTGCCTGCCCATGTGCAGACTTTGATCCTTTCAGTTGGGCCTTGTTTTGAGCTGGGAACATTTAGCTGCCTGGATGTGACATGTGTGTCTTTGCTTCCATCCCTGCTGCATGTTGAATTTGGCCGTCCTCATCAGAAAGAAAGAGATGGGGCCAGCTCTTTAAAAATGGCCGCACGGCAAGGGTGAGCCATTTCCATTTGAAAATGGAACTGCTCAGAAGTCCCCAGACCAAACTGCCCCTTGTCAGAGAGGCAAAAGCAGTTTCGCCATTGGGTCTGTCTTCCTCTCACTCACTGGGGCAGATACTGCTGGTTGGCCTGGTCAGGTCATTATACCTTTTCTCCCACCTCAATCCCTTAGTGCTTCATGCAAAGAGGACCCGATCTCTAAGAGAGAAATATTTATTGTTCAATCCAATCCACATAATTCACTAAAGAGCAACAAACAGCTACTGAGCTTTCTACAGGCTGGGCAGGGTGCTGGTACCAGGAATATAAGAGAATAAGACATAGCCTCTGCGTTTGTGATGCTCGCCAGCTAGCTGCAAAGACAGACAACCTAAGAAAAAGCAGTCAGTGCACGGACTAGCGACATGCCCTGTGAACTGTGAGTGATTATTAACCAGGTACTGGTCACAGCCTCAGGGGGCCGTGGGTGCTAGAAGAGGGCAGGCCAGTCATGGAGAACTTTCTGAGGGCGTGGCTCCTATGCTGGCTCTTAGAGGATGTGTATGGGAGTGTGGCCAGGGCAAGAGGACAGAGAGAGCCTCCGGGTAAAAGGGAGGGAACGAGCAAAGGCACAGGTGTGGGGAATAACACAGAAGAGTAAAACGTATTTACGTGGCTGGAGTGTGAAGTATGAGGCAGAGGCAGGGCAGTACGTAATGGGACTATTTGACAGCATGGACCGACCTCTTCATCATTTTTTAAAAATAAGAATGACGATATTTAGAATTTTATTCCATTTTATATATGAGGAATCTGGGGGTCCACAAAGGTTATGACTTGCTCAAGTTTCTCTAGCTATTACTTAGCAACCAGTGCTCAAATCTAGGTCCATGGGATGCAAAAGCCTTGCTCTGCACAGTTACATATTGGCTACAAAAAAATGGAACATGAGAGAGATTCTCTGGTAATCACAAGATAATAGAAGAGACAAGTCCCTGCTTCCTGGAAGTTATGAAGGACACAGAAATGACCATGGTGTCGAGTAACCACGGTGGCTGGTGAGCGGTAGCATCCAGTGGAGGTGGCAGTGGAGCCCATGAGGGGCAGTGGTTCCAGGGAGGTGCTGGTGCCCAGTGAAAGTGCAGGGAACAGTTATGCTTCCCAAAGGGAGGAGTGGGACCCACCTGAAGTGGCAGCACAGCACCTGGAAGTAACGGTACCCTTGAGCACAGAGTCAGGGCAACAACAAACTTACTTTCCAGAGCAATAGAGAAGAGGTTGGAAACAGGATTAGGGCAGGAATGAGAGACATTGTACCTTATCAAGGTAAGGACACTGGGCCTCATATTTAGTCAAAGAGTACAACAAGGAATCCAATAAATAGCAAATAAATATTTTTACTAAAAGTCCACTAATTCACCTACTGAACATTTTTATTGACCACCTACTACATGCCAGGCAGCTGGGTAGGCCCTGGTGATATAGATATTGACACACTGTCTCTGCCTCCCCCCTCCCCACACCAAAGTTCACATCATCATGGTAGAGATGGAAAATAACAAATAAACATGTGGATATACAATTCAATGTCAGATAAAGGTAACTATTATGTAGAAAAATGTAGCAGGATAAAGGATCAAAAGATTCAGAATGAGATGGTGAAGTTGTTTTAAATAGGGTTGTCTAGGAAGAACTCTCTGAGGAAGTGACAATTAAGCAGAGGCCTACATAAAATGAGGAATAAGTGATGCAAAGATCAACACCAAGTGCAAATGTCCTGGGGAGGAATGAGCTTGGGCTGTTTATGGAACATCAAAAAAGGCTAGTGTGGCTGGAGTGATGGACTCCATGCAGAGAGTTAGGAAATAAGTTGGAGAGTCAGTCCTAAAAAACAAAAAGTCTAAATTCTATTTTGCATTTAGATGATTAGGATAAAAAAAAAATCTTTGACTCCTGAGATTAAAAAGCAAAGGACAGGGGTGGCCGGTGATCTCAGTTGGTTAGAGCGTGGTGCTAGTAACACCAAGGTTGCCGGTTCAATCCCCGCATGGGCCACTGTGAGCTGAGCCCACCTTAAAAAAAAAAAAAAACGCAAAGGGCAGTGAACAGTACACACACACACACACACACACACACACACACACACACGCAAATAGTAAATTAACATTCAACCTCACCATGAATACAGCCAAAAAACAAATCCTAAGTAAAACATCAATAAATGCAACTAAACTATTATTATGTTAAGTTCATGTCAAAATTAAATCATGGCTTAGTATTACTACATATATTAATACAGTTAGTCATTTCAATAAATCAAGTAAATAATACTATGTCATCACCTTCAAAAGATGCTAAATTATCAATCAAAAAATATTATTCTTGATTTCGTGAGAAAATATTCTTACAATAAGTATAAAAGGAAATTATTAAAGTAAGGATTGCCTGTCTTAAACCAACAACAACTCTTTCTTTTAGTAGTAAAACACTGGGACCATTCCTATGAATATTAACAGAAAGATACAGTTGTCCACTATAGTCCCTATTAATCAACATGGTTTTGAAAGGTTTAGCCAATGCATAACACAAGAAAAAGAAACAAGCAGTAAATTACTGGAAAATAAGATAAAAAGTTACTCCCCACATAGACAATATAATTATATACCTAGAAAAATCAAGAAAAACACTTGATAATAAAAATGAATGGTAGTTAAAGTGGCCAGATATAAAATAAATATACAAAAAAGTATAGCTTTTCTATAATGTTAGAATTAATTAACTAAAAAGATAATAGGAGAGCCAGCTCGTAACAGCAATACTTAGGAATGATGTTAAGATGAAAATGGTAAAACTTGTGAGAGACACAAATAAAGAGCTGAGTAAGTAGAGAAGGGTATCAAACCAAAGCACTATAGAGATGTTATTCTTTCCCAATAACTTATATGCTGAACCTAATTTAAAAGATATTTTTAAGGATCTCCTAGAAGAATAAATAAGAATAGCTAAGAATATTTTAGAATTAAAAAGCGATGCATATCTTGTCCTATCAGGATTTAAAACAATATCTTACTGAAACAAGGACTAATGGCAAATCGAAGAGCAGATAGCCCTAAAATAGACTCTAGAATGTGTGTGTGTGTGTGTGTGTGTGGTGTGTGTGTGTGTGTGTGTGTGTGTGTGTGTGTGTGTGTGTGTGTGTGATGGTAAAGTAAGCAATAAGCAGCATAACTTAATGGCCAAGGAATTGTTTACTGGAAATAACATAGGAAAAATTGGCAGTTGACCTGAATTATTATCAAACACCAGAATAGCTATAGTTGGATTTAAGTCTTAATTGTGAAAAAAAGAAGAAAGAAGGGAGGGAGGGAAGAAGGAGGAAAGAAGGAGGCAGGGAGCGAGGGAGGGATGCGAGGGAAGGAGTGAGAGAAAAGCAAAGGACTTTGGTGATGCCCCAGTCGTTACTCAGTAATTCCCCTTGTAGTAATTGTACTAAGGATACATTCAAGTTTGCAGTCAAATATTTAGGTATTTGCCACGGCATCATTCATACTTTTTAGAAAAGGGAAATGCTGAGAAAGCGGACAATGGTTACATGAATTGTGTTGAATCCACATCAGAGACTATGTTGCAGTGTTTGTAAATTTTGATTCTAATGAATATTTAATGACATGGGAAATGCTACAATGCTGTGGAAAAGTTGCTTCCATATTTAGAAAAACAAATAAGAAACATTACTTTTTAAAGTAAAGGGGATAACATATGATCTAGACCTTACTCATGAGAGAGATGAAATTTCTTTCCAGGGTTAGCAGCCGGTTTTGTAGAAATGTCCCACAAATCCATTTTAAAATCCTCCTCAAGATAAGATTTCTCTAAGCACAGTTCCAAAGCACTTGAAGCTGTTTTTTGGATCGTCTAGATATGTCAAATAAGACAATTATAGCCACAATTCCACATGTTTAAAACATGAATAAATAGGATGAGAGAAAGCAAAATAATAAACTCTAAACCAGGGTTTGGAGGGGAACTCTTTGAAGAGCTGTGTGGTCTCAGTAACTCTGTAAAACTCTGCAAAGTATCCATGGAGCTCTAACAAGGACGATGCAAAGTACCACTTTCCGTGATGGAAAGAAATGGTAGCAGCATCCAGACACGGCTCTATGTTTAACAGAGAAGTACTGTATCTGTGGGGACAACTGCAGCCTTTTCCCCTTACTCAAGTCTTCTGTGACATGAGCTTTGTCAGAGTCTTCTTGGGAGGGGCCACGGGGGGTACACAAGATCCATTACAACAGGATGTGAACCCCACCAAAGTTCACACAGCAGGCAGAAGAATAAACTCATGCACCCAATAGGCTGCTTTGAAAAGTCATGGTTTTCCCCAGGATGGTATAGGTTTGCCACCCACTTGCTCACTTCACTCTCTTGGGACCTTGGCAGACAGCACTGATCAGTCAGCATACTTTCCTGCCTGGGGCCGATTCTTCCTTAAAGCCCTTCTTTCCACAGTGCTCTGATGGCCAAAATTGGCCTTTGGGTAGAAGCCAACCTGACAGCTTACATTAGACATGGGACAGACTTACTCCACCAAAATAAAACAAACAAACAAAAAAACACCTTTACTGACGTCCCCAACCAGTTCTAGATGCCTTCAAATGGACTGCTGATTCTACATCCATATTCTACTGAATCACAGTTTGTTGGGGATCCACGAAAAGATCACAGTGCCCAGCTCCTCTTGGGCTCCTCACCTTACTGCCTGCAAGGTCACTGCTCCACCCCTGCCAAGCCAGACCCTTCATCTCACAAAGAGTGGGAACTCTACGGGTGCTACATAGAGGTCGTACCAGGAGGAGGCTGCGTACCGTCACTCCTTTTCTCAACACCACCCCTCTCAAGGGTCTCCAGGATCTAGTACATTGTCAAGAACATGGTAGACACCCAGAAATTGTTAAAATAATTAGCTCAATGATTGGAAAACATGGTGACACCACTACCATAAGTGACCAGACTGGATAAAGACAGAGGTGATCCTACAGGGCCTACACATTTTTCCTAGGCTCTTTCCAAGTATATGGTGCTGTGGGGGTCTTTTCCTGGCTGGTGCCTTGAACAAGCTTTAGGGCCTCTCTGATATACCAGAGGTGTAGTGACCACCTACGTTGCAGGTTAGCGGCTCTGACTACATTTGCCTGCACAACCCACACTGCAAAAACCCTACAGCCTGGGACTGGAAGGAAGTCTTTGCAGCTGGGCATGGGGGAGCCTGCAGCAAGCAGGAGAGGTCAAAATAAATAGTGACTCCAGCAAAACCCGTCTTGTCGAGAAGCCTGCACAGCATCCAACGTCCTAGAATGCTCAGCCACTTCAAAAGGACAGCAATTTCCAGTTAACTGCAAAGGGGGCAAAGGCCTCCAGGCCGCTGTCTTTTCAAGTGCTGCACAGGAAGCAGTGGCCCAGACTGCCCGGGGCCCAAATCACGCACAGCACACGTTTTACTGCAGCTGCTTCCCAGCTCCTCTGGTGAAAGGGCTGCCTGCCGTCCAGGGCCAGTGCCCATCCCAGACGGTCACTAATGGACCTGCAAACCAATGAGCGTCGTCTTTGCCTCCTCGATGGAGGACACCCTGTGTATTCTGAGCTCTGCTTGCCCGTGGCCGGCGGAGCAGGGGAGACCTATTTATAGTTACCAGGCTCTTTCCACTGCACCCCCACCACAACGCCTGAACTGTCTTGTTTGGCATTGTGAAGACTGGGTTTTTCCCAGCTGCCATGGGAGGTTCCAGATGTCACAGTGCAACTCACCCAAGCGCATCAGCTGTGGAACCATGAACGCCATCTAGTCAACTTCAGGCTTCACTCGTGATCGGTGTTTCCCAGTCACCTCTCTCTAGAAACTCAGTAAGAAATTATACTGGTTACTTGATCAGTAAATCTGATGACAAATCTAGCGAGGTCTAAACTGGTGTCCTACTCCACTACTTTTCACATACGTGAAAATACTAGAGTGTCCCTCTTGACACCCTATCCATCTAATCATGTGTCTTGCACCTTTACACACACACACACACACACACACACACACACACAAACACACACACACACATCCCTTAATTTTCATTCTCCTAGAACGGTTTCTCAATCTCTGTACTGTTAGCATTTTGGGCCGGAGAATTCTTTGTGGCGCAGGCTGTCTTGTGGATTGCAGGATGTTTAGCAGCTTTCCTGCCTCTAGCGTATGAAATGCCAGTGGCACACCCACCAACGTGACGACCAAAAATGTCTCCGGACATTGTCAAATGTCTCCTGGCGTTCAAAATCTCCCCTGACTACAAACCACTATTTCTTTAGAACTAAAAGGGCCACGGAGAACATCATTTCTAGCTTTTTGTGGAGCTGAGAGATACTAGAAGTTGAGTAAGAAAGTTCCCCTTTTACAATTTATTTCCTGGATTAAACAGACCAAGGAGTTTAAGTAGTTGGGAGGAAGTCCAAGAGTTCACCCGAACAAGAAGTGTTCTTTAGGAAGATCCAGCCCGTCATTCTTTGAGGTTGAGGGGATTTAATGCACATTGCAGAGCCACTCTGTGACCCCTTCACCATGTCTTCCTGTCGTATGGGGGGAGACTGGATGATGGGAAAAAATGGCATGAAAGCCTCCGGCATCTCCCCACTGTCCCGCCTTCTCCATCAATATAAGATCTACCACAGCCAGCCTCCTCCATTATGTCAAAATAGGAACAGAAAGGGAGAGTTTTCGCCAAACTAAACATTTTTATCAGAAGAGGAATTCAAGGACAGCCTCTGGCTGGGGGGCCGCTGCTGTGTGTCTCCTCCCCTGGGCTCCCTGAACGCCTCCGCAAACCTCACTCTCAGACCACTTAGCTCTCTGAACTGGGATCACGGGTCTGTTCTCTCTCTCTCTCTCCCTAGACCGTGACCCTCCTGAGGACAGACGCTGCATCTTAGTCAGATGATCTCTCCTTGAGCTTAGCACAGAGCTTGCCCCACATTTTTGTTTCAATAATAGCTGATGGATTTTGGAGGCTTACTTGTGCCAGATAATAACTGCTAAGCATTTCACAAACATCATCTCATTCCAATGTCCCCCACATCCTAAGAGGTACCAGATTATCCCCATTTCACAGAAGTGGTGACAGAGGTTTAGAAGATAAACGACTTGCTCAATGTCTTCCAGCCTGTGACAGAGACAGAGCCAAGTCCACGGCTGAGACTGTTCACACAAAACGTCCTAATACCTGAACACTACCAGGCACTTGACACTTGAAGAACTAATGGATGAAACCACAAACAGTGACCTGGCCAATCAAAGAATGTTCACTAGACTGTGGCGACTGCCAGGTGACCCTGTTCTCTCACCAGAGGGAAATTTGGAGAATTGAGATTCTATCTCACCTCTTCCTGCTACGCCGAACACACCTTGAGGGACCTGGAAAAGTTTCCCTTGGGCCTTGGTGTTTTTCCTGCTTAGGAAGGAACAGTCACTCCCTTGGCACTGCGTTCCCTGGGTCCACATCCATGACTGCCCACCTGCTTGTGGATGAGGAATGTTCCTGGCTATGATTTGGAGAAAGTCAAAGCAGAAGCTGGAGAGTCAACAACTCCGGCCAGGGCCAGGTCAGTTATTTCAGCAAACATTTGTTGACGACCACCCAGCCAGCACCCGGGCTGGAGACTGTTCAGATCGTGTGGTCCTTCCCCCTCCAGGCTCCCAGGACAGCAAGGGAGGGACTCACACCAAGTGAAGCCAATACAAGTCGAGTCAATAAATGTCATAATCAAGGTCCAAGAGACCCAACGAAACAGGGAGGAAGTGGCTCATTCTGCCCAGAGGGACCAGGAACTGCCTTGGAGAGGAGGAGTCTGGAGACCATTAGGCCTGAAGAAATGGAGGACTGAGAGGCACAAGTGGAGGTGATGCCAGGTGAAGAAGGCTCAGGGAGCAAAACTATGGTGATGGTGGGCGGAGAGGAAATCAGACAGGTGTTGGGTTCTGGAGGTGGGCGGGGCAGGGGGCGGTGAGGCCTAAAGCGAGGCTGGAACCAGACCAAGAGTACACACGTGTCTCTATTCAGTGGACAATTCTGCCCACTTTGTTCCAAGACCAACAAACCATGGGTAGCATCTCCAGTTCTAGTTTGGATTCCACCAGAAGCAGATCCTGAAACAAGTATTTGGGTGTAAATTGTTTATTGGGGAGGTGATCCAAGGAAGCACCGGGAAGGCTGTGGGGGATGGAGACAGGGAGAGAAGGACACCAGTATAAGACATGCGAGTGAGCAGGTTACCGCAGGGGCACCTGGGCCTCCGAACTGAGGGCAGGACTGACAACAGCCAACGGTGAGTATCACTCCCCCACTCTGAGTTCACGACACCTGCTGGTAACTTGAGTTCCACCACAATGAGAGTATTTACACCAGAGAAATAGACAAATGCCACAGATTAAGGCTTTACCTACACCAGTTCTCTCCCAAAGAGCCTGTTTCACAGCATACCACTGCCTGCTGGGGCCTCTGAGAGATGACGTCATCTTCCTAGAGGGTCATGGGAATCTGGGGTATTTATCCACCAACACCCACCGGTCATTGGCTGAGGTGTTCCTGGCGGGCTGCCTGCCCAGAATTCAATCAAACCTGCCGTCGAATGGGATAAGTGCACATCTGGCTGAAAAATACCCTCAGGTGGTGTCTTAGTCCGTTTGGGCTGCTACAACACAAAGAACAAAGACCATCCACATATTCCTCACAGTTCTGGAGGCTGAAAGTCTCAGATAAAGTCGCCTGCCGGTGTGGGCCCACTTCCTGGTTCATAGGTGACTATCCTCTCAGGGGGGGGCCCTCACATGGCAGAAGGGGCAAGGGAGCTCTCAGGGGTCTCTTATAAGGGCACTAATCCCATTGATGAGGGCTCCACCCTCATGAACTGCTCGCCTCCCAAAGGCCCCACCTCCAAATACCAACACCTTGGGGGGTAGAATTGCAACTCACGAATTCTGGGGGGACACAAACGTTCACTCAGTCTACAGCAGGTAGGGAGGCTCAGTTGCTTACAGTAGAAAACTATTCACATGAAGAGGGTAGGGAGAGAGAGCTGAGGGGCTATGGCCAGGGCTCTGACTGCATTTTGCTGTGGGTCTGAACTACCCACGGGCTACATGGAAGAAAATGTCCCCTGCCCTGGGAAACATTGCTAAGTGAGTGGAACCCACACACTGTCCCTGTCTGCTAGTTCCCTTGTTTTCCCCCACATACACATCTGTAATCTTCCTCCTGATGGTAGACAATCAATTCCTACAAATTTAGCAGATTAACAAAGTATCGTTCATTCAGGAACTCACACTTCCTAAGGATATTTTCATTATAATAGGGTTCCAGAAAGACAAAAAAAAAGTCTTCAAGGTTTCTTAAAGGATTAAAAATGGCATTTAAGGAATAGATATTTTAGGCTAACAAGCCTCAATCCCACACTCCACCTGGCCCACATGCCCAGTAATTGGAGTCAGTGCTGCTTCCCCAAAAGTAGAATTCGCCATCCAGAAAGCTCACAGCCTAACAGATGACCACTTCCTCCAATAAGCAAAGACACAGCTTTCCAGTAGCAGACGTGCCATTACCTGCATCCTCCAAAGAACAGGGTCCTGGTAATGGGCTCGTCCTCTCTGTGCCCCAGTTTCGCCACGTGGGAAAGCTCACAAGATATGACTGTGACAATGGAAAGCTTTCGGATTCAGCTCTTATTTTCGTCTTGTGAACTCTGACACAGTCCGTCCCCCCACTGCCTGGGGACTTTGTGCAGGAGAAGGAGATATTCTGTCTCCAAAGTGCTGAGAGCTCCTTGGAAGCTAAGCCTTGGAGCAAGATAAGGAAGGTCACACAGCAAATCTCCTTACTGGGCTCTGGAGGGGCCAGTGCAACAGAGCCTTGGGTAAGGGGGACGAGGACGGGGCTACAGCCGACAGTTCCTCGGTGGGGGCTGCAGTAGAAAAGGTGAAATAAGGTTGGGAAAAGGGGGATGGATGACAGAGGTTACAGTGTTTTACTTCTAGTTTGCCTGGCCCAAAGAAATGGAAGATTATATTCCATAACCACCATCCCCCTCATGCCTTATAAAACCATCCCTTTGCAGTCTGTGTCCCAAATAACTAATGTAATAAACAATGTCTCCTTTACTCAGCCCTCCAAAAACAACCCTTTTGTTTAACCACAATTCGCAAAAACAATTTCTTCATTGAAAATAAATCCCTAGACTCTACAATATGCCCTGATCCAGGAAAACACAGGAACATATTTTATAAGCTCTGTGTATTTCCAAACAAGGGACATTGTTTCACCATAGAAACACTATTTTTAAGAATTCTCCTGACAGTAAACCCTAGACAGCACTCTTCTGGTGTGAAAATAAAGGCAGAGAAAAGTGAGATGCATGGTGGAAGGTGAAGCTGGGAAGGGAATTCAGGGCATTTGTTCCATCTATTCAGCCCAGTGCCCAAGGGTCTTGGAGCGTGACTTGAGGCTCTGAGGCCAGATTGGAAAAGGCCCTCCTGAGCCAGGCTGCAGTGGCTGGACTGCAAGTGTAACCAGCCTGGAGAAGCGGGAGGCACAGCTCCAGCGGTAACAGCTTGGGGGGGCGGGGGTGGTAGGTTGGGGCGGACACAGGGCTGCCATGGCAGACCAGCTTTCCAATAGTCAGGATCAGCAGGGGTGCCGGTCCTTGGTGTCCCAACGGCCTCAAGTGCAGTCCCTGTAAGGAAGGCCAAAGCTACCTGTATTATCAGAGAGGGACGAACCCAGCAATGCCTCTCCTAACTGGCAGGGGTGGGGGTGGAGAGGGCATTTGGTTGGATAACTGAGGTGCTTTCTCTGTTCTCTCTCCCCACCAGTCTCTTCTCCACTGCCCACTGGGGACCTCTGAGAGATGCTGTCCTCTTGAAATTAGAGGGCACTGTGGGAGCTCCCAACACTCAACAATCATTGGCTGACAGCTGCTCCTGGAGGGTTACCTGCCCAGGATTCCTGCCTGCCCTAGACCGGGACAAGCACACTCCCAGCCCAGAATACCCGCAGGCTTCCAGTAGCACACTAGTAGCACCTAAGGGAACGGGGAGAGCTGAGGCGCTATGGCCAGGGCCCTGAAAGCATCTGCTGTGGGTCTGAACTACCCACAGGCCACACTGAATAAAATGTCCCCTGCCCATTCTCCCAGCTTTCAACATGATTCATTATTTTTGTTAGAACCTTTTCTGAGATGTGACACACACTCTGCTGCCCTATAGAAAACCTTCAGAACCTAGCCGATGCCTTTCTCAATTGCTCAGTTACTCAGCCCACCACAGGAAGTAGGGCCAAGGTGGATCCTGTACCCATAGGCCCTCAGATAATGTCTGCTCAACCATGCAGCCCTCTGAGGCTGACCAAAGCTCTCCACGCCCTCCCCAAAAAGCAGCGCTTGGAAATTGTCGCTGAAGCTCAAGGACAAGGTGCCTGGAGGTGGATGGACCCTCTGCCACTGGGCTACTGGCCTTCAGCAGCACAGGCAGGTGCCCTAGGGCCAAGGACCCTCCTCAGAGATGTGCCCAGCACTCAGGATGGACAAGCCTAGTGATGCCTAGAGAATGTTCTGCTGCCCCAACACTCAGTGGCCTCAGACGCTGTGCTTATCTACAGGTTCTAAGTATTCAGTGTCCCACTGCCATGTGCCATTTCAACATGTGACTTTTCTGGCTTTCTCAATCCATTGTTTCTATTCTGCTGCCCATTGTGAATATAAACAGCAACCCCCTATGAAAGAGACAATTGCAATGACTCAGCACTCTTTCTTTCACACGTAGCTCTCCGTTGATAAGCCCTATGCTTGGGGGCTACACACACTTTTGCTCTGAATTAGTAGGGCAAGTAGGGATTGTGGAGGTTTGGATGGGAGTGGGTACCTGCTCTGTGTCTGTCTGCCCTATTTCCAGCAGCATCTCTGACTTCTATTCAGACCTACCTTCCTGCCTCCCTTTCTCAGACCACAGCCCAGGGACGGAGCTCATGATCCAAGCTGAGTCGTTCAGCTCTTCCCTTTCCCTGTCCCATGGCTTCTTCAGTGGTGGTGATAGTGGGGGGTGGGGATTGTTCTAGTCGGATCTCAACCAGAATCTCATCGCAATAGTTTTTCTGGGCACTTCCTCTCCTCTGCTGGGTGTGGGGCTGCTGGCACGCAGGGGTAGAGAATGGAGCCTCTCAAAGGAAGACAGGCCAGGCGATGAAGGTCTGAATCAGCTACAATTAAGCCAGATGTACTTCCTTGATTTTCAGCTTGAAAATAAACAAATTCTCTTTGGCCCTAGAACACTTGGAACTGGTTTTGCTATCATTCATATTTTCGAATAGAGTCCCAACCAATAAGCTTTGTAATAGACATTCTCCTTGCTGCTCAGTGGATTTTCTATTGTCTTCTGAGATGACAGATGCTTCTCGATGATCAGCTTTGCTGGTGGTAGGTGGGACCCCCCCGGGCAGTGGCTGGGTATGGTGAGGTCCTAATTGCCTCCTTTCCAGCTCCCTTTGACCATTGCTCCTTGCCTCTGCTCCAGCCAGATTCCTGGCCATCCCTGATTCCTCTTTTGCCTTGCTCCCTGAATCCAATCAACCATCACGTCTGATTTGTTTCACCTCCAGACTGCTCTCAACTCCACCCTCTACTTTCTCTCTTCTCTGACATCACCCTAATCTGAGCTCCCACCATCTTTGGAGAGGACTCCTAAAACAGGCCCTAACTAGCCCCCCTCCACACCTCCCTCCACCTTCCATCCAAGGAAAATTGCACAATGTAAATCATGTCATTCTGTCCATCCCTCCCCTGGTGAAATCACTTCAAAGCTTTGTGTGTCACACCTCCAAGGTTCTGGCCACACAAGCCCCCTTTTCGTCTCTGGAATGTACCAAGCTCTTTTCTGCCTCTGGCCTGTATGTGTTTCCTATTGCTGCTCTAACAAATTACCACAAACCTAGTAGCTTCAAGCAACACAATTTATTATCTTAAAATAAATAGTACTGGAGGTCAGAAGTCCCATGTGGGTGTCGCTGGGCTAAAACTCACATGTTGGCAGGTCTGGAGGCTCTGGGGGAGAATCTGTTTTCATACGTCTCAAACTTCTAGAGGCCACCCGCATTGCTTGACTTGTGGACCCTTCGTCCATCTTCAAACACTGCGTCTCTCTGATCCTCCTTACATCGTCATATCTTTCTCTGACTGCAGCTGGGAAAGGTTCTCTAGTTTTAAAGACTCCTGTGATTAGATTGGGCCCATCAGGCTATCTTCCCGTCTCAAGATCTATAACCTTAATCTGCAAAGTCCCTTTTGTCATGTCAGGTGAGACAGTCACAGGTTCTGAGAATTAGGGTGTGAATATCTGGGAGGGAGCATTATTCTGCCGACCACAGGCCCTTTGCATGTGTTGTTTGCTTTACTCAGAATGTTCTTTCACCCACTATGCACCAGCCAACTCCTTTAGACCAAATGTCACATCTTCAGAGAGACATCCTTAAAAAGCCACTTTAAGTTAGACTCCCTGGTTACTCTACCACAACTGTTTGTTTCCCTCATAGTACTTCCAATAGTGCATAATTAGATAAATTTGTCTAATTACTAGTTGATTGTTTTCTCCATTAGGTTGCAAGCTCTGCAAGAACAGGAACTGTAGTGATTTTGTTGTGGCCTGTAACAGTCCAGTCAAGTGGCAGGAGCCCTAAAAAGATTGGGTAAGAAAGAAAGAAAGGAAAAAAAAGGAAGGAAGGAAGGAAGGAAGAAAAGGAGAAAGAGGAAGAAAGGGGAAGAAAATGAAAGAAAAGCAAAGGAAAAGGAAGCAAAAAGAAAAAAGAAAAAAATTGGCCCTGAATTTTAAGTTCAGCCCCGTCTCCTTCTTCAGGACCAATCCTGACTTTAGGCAGGATTTAAGCAGCTCTATCCTGGATTTCCAAATTCAATACCCAGCTTCTCTTGCTACAATTGCAACCTTGCCTTGTCCCCAACCATGACCCCACGTGCCCCCTCTGATTCTCCGAGCCCAAGCCCCGGCCTGCCTCACCTGGCCTGTCTGCTCCTGTCCACGTGACCCCTGGATTCAGGCCCATTCTTGATCCCTTCTGGAGAGGGGTGCTATTCCTTCCCAGACATCTTATTCCTTCCCAGCACATCTCAGAGTTACGACTTTTACAGATTCTCGTCTGTCTCCCTCAGTAAGCAGTACATACCAGGAGGACAGTGGTGGCTTGTCTTTTGTTCCCTGTTGGATTCGCAGGACCTCACCTGGTGCCTGGTCCCCTTCCCTGGACATTCAATGCCTGCTGGTAAATGGATGGATGCCTGGACACTCCCATCCTGTCTGGCTATCCCAGGACTGCCCACGGGTCACTGGTCTCCTCCACACTGGAGCTCCCTGGTGCTGACTGCTATGCTAGGTGTCCCCAGGCCCTCCCAAGGCCATGTCTGCACATCCTCTTCCCATTTCCAGTTCAGTCCCCTTGCCTCTATTCCATGCTGCAGGGACTTTATCTTTCATGCCAATTCTAGGATTTATACCAATCTTGGAAAGAGGTGCAAGTCCAGAGAGAATATAGGATTTATTGAAACAATATTTATTGAGCACCTAATCTGTACAGGTCTTCTGTTGAGAATTGATCAAAAAAAATGAGCAACCACAGAAACAACCCTTGAGAATCTCACAAAACAGCGAAGAAACAAATAATTACCTTAGAATGATAAATGCCTCAATTCTGCTGCTACAGCTATGGAGGCGGGGTGCAGGGAAAAGAAAAGACAGGAGTATCCACTTGTCTCTCCACCAGACCGTCCTCTTAGGTGGAGAAGCCATCAGTAGGCCGCCCTACCCTGGTGCAGGTGGAGGGGAAACAGTGAGATGCCATGGGAAAAGATTGGGAAGGAAGCAGGAGTATGAACAAGATTTCACTTCTCATTTAAATGTAAGGAATATCTAATTCCAACAAGGCAGAGGCTCAGGCTCAGATGTTGAAAAGGCCTTAGAATTTGGAAGTTCTGGTCTCCAAACACACTCACCCCTCAGGTGAGGATCTATCTGCCGGGCTGACTTCATGAAAGAGCTGCAAGGAGGAATGAAAGCAGCGTAAGCAGGGTGTCTGGAGCAGGGACAGAGCGGCCTGACTAGGAGGGAGGCTATCGTCCCCCTGGGCCTACTTCTCAGACTCTTCCTCCAATGCCAAAGCACTCAGTTGGGAAAACTGCAAAACAGTAGTAAAAAGATTTTCCAGTTGGAAAATGCAGCCCTGAAGTTAACTGATAGGCGCCAGCCAGGTCACGAAATTCCCTCATCTGTCATCTGAGAAGGGGAGATTCTGGGGCAGCCAGAGGAACACAGCAGGTGACATGGATGACGTGTGTCATCCATCCCATTGGTCTGGCTTGCTCATGGAATCCCATCAGCGGGAAGACATTCGTGGGGCGTGGTACATTTCTCCAACGCGCAAGCTGATGTTAGTCCTTCACTCGGGGCCTTGGTTGTGGCTGACACGGAGTTTTACTAATGCAAAGTGACCTGCCAAACCATTTTGGCTGGGCTTCCCTGGAAGCCAGAGAGAAGACAAAGAACGCTATAAAAAAATAACAAGGAAAGCCGGAAGGCCCCGCCAGTCCCCCTGAGGTGACACCAGCTATTTTCCCATGAAAGTAAAGAGTAAGGAATAATTTTGGGTGCGGGTGAATAAGAGAAAACCCATCTGTAAAAACAGTAGGGTTTTCAATGACTAGTCAGTAGCAAAAGAATTATATTATTCTGAGGGGATTCAAAATTCTTGAAAATTGAGTGAACTTGAAAGTGAATGGATGCATTTTGAAACGTTGCGTGAGCCTCAAAATAAGTTTTAAGAACTGCCGCTCTGTTCTCGGATGTGAAGGGGGTCTGTGGAGCTTCTACCACCATCCGGGTAAGTAAAGAGTGGATTAAGGCAGTAATTTTCAGTAGCTAAAAAAGAACTACAAAGGCGCAAGTGCTACCAATTATATCTCAACACAAACCAGTGCCTCCTTAAGCCTGGATGCAGAGAAGGCAAACAATTTCATTGTCAACCAGGGTGTTCTCTGGAAAGCCTGGGAACATGCTGGGTGCATTAAAGGGCAGATATCTCGCATGTGCAATTACTCAACACATCTTTAAAACTGTAAACACTTGTTCACATGTGGAGAAGTTTAGAGCTGCGCATTCTTGGAAAACCCACCTGGCAGGCGGGCTCCCTCCATTTCTCTCCAGTTGAGTAACAGTTCTCGGCGCCCGCTGTTTCTCTGAAAGCCAAACACAAGTCAGCAGGGAAATCATTAAGGAGTGGGGGCAGGAGTTCATGCGCGTGCTATTTTTATCCAGAGCACTACCTCCTCCCCTCTCTGCATCGATCCGCTCCCATAAACCGCGCCTCCATCTTTCCCCCACCCCACCTCGCTGCATCTGGGAGTGTGCGCACACAGAGATGCCATCTGGCTCCGGCTAGCTGCTTTTCCCACCTTGGATGGGTGAGTGCCACTGAGGATGCTGACATTTCCAAATAAACCTGGTGGAGGAACATTGCTCAGTGTTGGTTTCTGGAACTGCAGACTGTGTGGCCTCAAAGATAATACCCACCAAGCAGGGAAAAACAATCTCTCCCAACGTGCTCGGCAAAAGAATGTATAGAACCCAAGGATGGGTTCTATAAAGATGGGAATGAAATGGAAATAAAGCAAGGTTTGTTCTCTCCCATCAGCGCCTGGCCTGGCTCCCTCGAGAACCACACTCATATAGACACATACGTATGAATCACTTGTCAAACATGGAAAAGACCCATTACACCATCCTGCTCAGCTGCTGCCCAGCAAGAGGGCAAGGCTGCTCCCTCCTCTCCTGGGCTGATGTTACATGTCTTCAGCAAGGAACTGATTGTTCTGCTTTTCTGATTTAATTTGCCATTGAGAGGCCTCCAGGGAGGGAGCAAAGCCAATCCCTGGGCCTCCCAGATCCACACACACACACATTCTAGGCTCTGGAGTTCAGTTCAAATGCCACAAAGTACTCTAAGGGCAGAGGAGAAATACACCTAGCAGTGGAAAGATGGCAATAAATCCCTGAGAAACAAAAATTGCACTTGAAGTGGAAATTTTACCATCACCCAAATCTGCCGGATTTTGGATGTGGAGATGGGTAAAGAGGTTTCCAAAATGAAATGACGTCTACAAGTTGTTTATTTTAAAGGATGTAATATATAGTAAAAATGAAATAATCATCCCGCCCGAATAAGAGTTATTTCTCTCCCAGAAGACCTTTTCCAGTCTCTAATAATTTCACTGTTAATGGGCAGAGGGAAAGTAGTCAACTAGGTAATGGGCACTTAGCACTGAAGTCATTTAATCAGCACCAGTAAGTGAGAGCTGCCCAGGTGCTGGGCTGCAAGTAGCTATGCCCAAAGCATTGGGCACCAATTACAGCCTAGGATGGGGAGCTGAGTGCCCTTGGAGAAAAATCCACCCTATCTGAGGACAGGACCAGGTCAGAGGTCCGGCTCTTCACCAGGCCAAGCCACACCAGCATCCCCAAATGCTCAAGAAGGGATCACGTACTCGAAGGAGAGTCAAAGAAAGGAATGATAGAATCACCTAATAAATTATCATAATGTAGTATTTTCTGAGTAATAATAGAAGTTATCTGGGCTCTGAAGCCGTATCATCTAGGTTTGAGTCCCAGTTACATGCTTTGAGCAAGTTACTGAGATTGTTTTGTCTCAGTTTTTTCATCTGCATAATGGGGATAATAAAATCTATCTGAGGCTTAAATGAGTTAACACATACTAAGTTCTCAGAAGAGTGACTGGTATGTGGTAGGTAAGCCACATAAGTGTTATTTTTACTATATTATTTCTTTATTATTCTTATCATTCTGTATTTATCCTGCTTTATTTTTATATCACCAATGCATCGTGGCTACCCATGATCATTTGGTCATAATGGTAGAATAATCAGAGTAGTAGTTGTAAGAGTAATTAATAATAAGCTTAGTGCCGACCCTGTGCCCAGTTTCGACCTAGAGGCTCTATCTCAGCGGTATGGCCGATGGATCAAATCCTGTTTTTGTAAATGAAATTTTATTGAAACTCAGCCATGCCCATTTGTTTACATACTATCATTGGCTGCTGTGGGCCACGATAGTACAATGGAGTGGTCCCTACAGATCATACAGATTGCAAAGCCTAAAATATTACTATCGGGCTTTTTAGGGAGCCTACATGACTTCCCACAATAACCTGTGAGATAGTTTTTATTTGTTTCCTATTTTCACATAAGGAGACCAGGACTCAAAGAAGGTCAAGGACATGCGAACCATCTCCCCTTGGAAGCCGGACGCCGGCTGACTCCCCAGCCCCTGCCCTTCCAGCCACACTCTGCCAGACCTAGGAGCCCACGGCTCGTTCCCAGGGCTTCACCGTCCACCACGGTGGGAGATGAGCTGGGTACAGCCAGGTGGACCGCTGCGGATAAAGGCGGCCTCCTCCTCCACGGAGACAGTGATCATCTGTAGGGTCATGGCCAACTCATCCAGCACAGCGACCCTCCAAGGTAAACACTCTTCCCTCCTACAGATCATAGTCTCTGCTCGGGCTGCTTTGTGTGAGGCCCAATAATGGCAGGAGCAGGTGCCCTGCGAGATCTGTCCCCTGGCTTGGCTGGGGATGCTTTCAGGGCTATGACAAGGAATCGGCATTGAGTTACTCCTCAGAGACGGGTTAGTAATGCGCATCCCGCAAATGATGTGGTAATTACCCAGAGATCTGTCAAATTTCCACTGTGTTCAGAAAGTACAGGTTATTGCTACCACATGTTGTGGGTGTTAAGATGCATTTTCCTTGTTGGAAAAGTGCCCCAGATTTCGAAACCTTTGAAGATAAAAGGATCGTCTTGGCCCACCTTAGACGGTTGCTCGTTTAAGGGACACCGAGCATCCCAGGTTACAGGTGCAGCGGGAAGGCTCACAGTGCTCAGCGCTGGGCTCGGCAGCGGGGACATTCCCTTCGGTAGCTGTGTGGCCTTGGACAAGCCACTGCCCCTCCCCTCAACAATTAAACGACCCATGTCATTCTGAAGTCCCCATGCTCTGAAATTCTGTTCCATGTGCTGCAAGGGGGCCATTCTAAGCAGTGTGACAATTTAGTGAATGCGTAGCCTGAGAAATTATATCATCCAAACTCACATCCTTGCTCTGCTGTGTGATCTTGGGCAAGCTAAGCTACTCTAGGCTTCTTTCTCCTTACTTACAAAATAGTAAGAATTGAGGTACCTACCTCTGCTATTTTAATCCTGCTTTGGGAATTTAAAGGGACAACCCCAGTGACTGGTCCATGGTGAATACCACACATACGTCATATGTGCGTGCACATTATTTATTATTTTTATCAGTACAAGTGACATTTTCCTACTTGGGATAAGCTCTGAGAGATCATTCTGGAAGGAAATCAATTGCAAGCCCGTCTAGTCAGAATCAAGGTCACTAAAATACCTGATCCTGATGCAGAATCTTTCTGTACTTTCAGAGACCGAGCATGAAGATTCTGAAATCCAACTCAACTTTAAAACCCAGTTCTGCCACTTATTAGCTATTTGACCTTGGGTACTTAATGTCTCTATGACTCAGTTTCCTGACCTGTTAAATGGGGCTTCAGCCCTTGTAATACCCTTGTTTTAAAAACACAGATTTGTCCTAATGTGATTTAAAATATACCAGGGAACAATTTAAGCATGTTTCAGCAATTCCATGTTTGGCCATATGTAATTTCAACAGCAAAACACACAAAAATGAACATAGAACACTGCACCACCTAGTTGAATCAAGTCCTGTAGGGAAACACAAATGCACGTATACTCTCAGACATGTCCCATCTACCTAGTTCATCACCTGTGCCAGGCGCCACAGCTCCCCATGTGGTGTTCTGGCTATCCATTTCAGTCACCCTTCTACGTCATAATAACTCACAAACTGACCCTGTTTGATTCTTCCAATGCCCACTTCTACAAGCAAATGTCATCCTGCACAAGGTAAAGTGCCATATTTAGTGTAGTATTTATGTATTTCCGAATCACTTAATATGTGTAAAACCATGCTGCCATTTTTATTACATTCCTGTCTTTAAAAATGTCACACCGATGACGTTTTTGAATGTCGTGCTCCTAACTGCATTCCCCCCAAACCTTGTAGTTTCTTTTATTGTGATTTTGCCCAGCACACTGATGTTTAACAATGTGTACGTCATGTTATAGTAGAACCGCGTGCAGTACCCACCCTGCAGGGTCATTGTGAGTATTAAAGTACTTAGTACTTACAAAGTAATTCTCTGTCTAGCCAGCACATAGTGAGTGCACAAGTACTTACCACTCTTATTGTTGTTGTTAAAGTGACATGCCCTCTCAAAGGGCCGCTCCACCAGGAAGGTGGGGAGATGTGGTTGAATTCTATCATGAAGGTTTAGCTAACCAACTTTGCTGATGGATTGGGAGTGGGATGGGAGATAAAGGATGACTCCAAACATTTGGGCCTGAGCAATGGGAGGGATGGTAGTGCCATCCTCTTCAATAAGGAAGATTGTGGAACAAGCAGAATTTGGGGCCATCAAGTGCATTATTTTGAACCTATTCCCTGTGAGATGCCTGTTAGCCATCCCAGGGGAGATGCCACGGGGACAATCATTGCCTCCATTCCTTTCTTCACTGTCTCTGGATGAGGAGAGCGGCCCTGCTTTGGGATCCCCTTCACCCTGGAGTTCCTTCCTCCGAGCAGTCCGTACTGCATTCCTTGTTAGACAATAAGCATCACGAAAACGGAACCATGTCTTACTTACCACCTTATCCCCAGAACACATAGTAAGTGCTCAATAAATATTTCCTAAAATAAATCAGTGAATGAGTAAATGTAGAGGCACCACTTCTCTTTGTAGCAGCGTCCCCACCACCCCCAGGAACGGCTGCATTCTGCCAATGGACTGGACCACCAACCAATGAAGGAGTAAGACTGGGATGGTGGAAGGAATCTGGCCAGATCCCATAATCCTCGGCAGGGATTCTACTGGCATTTTGAATGAAATCTCTCTTCTCGTAGGACCCTTGGCATCCTAGACCCCAGACAGTCATGCTTGACTCGCTCCCTAGTGCCTGTGAGAACCAAACTCCCTTGGTGGAGAAGCACAGTTCCAGCATCTCATTACAGTAGCTGCCACCATTACTACGGAAGAGGTCTGGAAAAAACAGTGTCATCACTAACAAAGCACAGGGTTCTACTAACAAAAACACCAATGTTAAACAAATCCTGCGGATTTTACCAATAAAAGTATTGAGAAAGGTGGGATAAATTTGTTCATGATAAAGTGACCAACTGTCCAGATTTGCCTGGGACTTTCCAGGTGTGGGTATCCCAGGAAATTTCTCAGTGCCCGGTGACCTGGATGGTTGGCCATCCTGGGAATCAACCCAGACCCCAAAAGGCACGTGCCTTTTTCCAAAAGCTGACCTACAGTTTTACTGTGAGCAGAGACCTTTCCCGTGGCAGACTCAAGGATCAAATCTCAGAGAGGAGGGTGACTCTGCCAGGGTCACCCAGCGAGGGTTTTCTGAGAGAGCAATATTTCATTGGCAACACCAACATCCACAGCAAAATAAAACCTCAACATAGTCTTTAATATTCTTCCATCTCCTTAAGGCACTAATTCACTCTTCATTTAGCCCTGACTATCTCCTGGCAGTTTCTAGGAGTCAATAGAGCATGGCTGAGGGCGGGAACCGCACAATGAGATGATAACCAGGGATCCTGTGATCTGCATCCCATGGCTTATTTGACAGTGAAGCCATACGTGGTTACAATGAGATGAATCTGGAAAACTGTGGCATAAGCAAAATATATTTCAGGGACGTTCGTTTTTTTGCTAACTATGAAATAAATTTAGATGCTTGCTAAATTGTACATTGAGATACTTCAGAAAGCAAGGGAAAATGAGCAATGACAACTATTTCTTTTTTTTAAAGTAGAGATAAATGAATATAGGTCCTACTCGCAGGCTTTGGGTAGATCTGCCTATCGAGTTACCTTTAACTTGGCTATTAAAATGCAGACGGGAGCGCCTGGATGCGGCCACATGAAAAGCACCTTGGAGGCGATCTCACAGTTGGCCGCACTCCACAGAACAAGAAAGGCCTTTCATGCAGGGGTGCGGGTGCCCAGGGAGCACAGCGAGGCTTGGGCATCTCAGTGTTCCAAAGCGGGGCTTCATACCTTCGTCACTCAGGTGGAAAGGGGGGAGCTGGCCTGTCCCTCCTCGGCTCCTGCCTAAGGTCACAGATGAACAGAGCCCGATTGAGGACTGGGGCTCAGTGATGTGCAGAGGAGGGTGTCCTGTTCGGAGATAAGGCTGGAGTCGGGGAGGCTGTGGGGTTGCTGGGCCGGTCAGTTGATAGCGATAGAGACAACACAGCATTGTTGAGAACAGCCAGCTCGCTCCTGGGCAAGATGAGGCCAGAGGACAGCACAGCTCATGTGGGTGCTGATAGGAACGATGTCGCAAACTCCTTCCAGGAGGCTTAACCTCCAAGAATAAAAGGCCGGCTTTAAATTACACTCACACGCTTGTCTTATGCCCTCAGATAATTTTCCATTTTCCACCTCCACCCGCCCCCCACCAAAATACAAACCACCATTTGTTGAGTATCTACGCCAGGAAGGGTAGGGCAGTGAACACAGTGATTAATCATAGCACAGGCTCTGGAGGCAGACTCCCTCTCCTGCACATAGTAGGTGCTCAATTAACAGTAGCTACTCTTTTACTATTATGGACAAACAGTGACAGTAGCAGCAGCTGGTAGCAAATGCACCTCAAAAAGGAACAAGCAAATCAGTACAATCCTGGAGTGGAGCTAAACTGTCTGAAAGTGTTAATACAGTGTTTGTACACAACACTGGATATTCCTGAAGAAGGGGACATCACAAGAGAGAGCTTCTGGGCCCAAGTGTACGCTCTGCCACAAACCAACCCACTATGTGACTTCAACAGGTCACCTAACTCCCCTAGACAGGCTTCCATTTCCTGGCCTATAAAATAAGGGAGTTGGAGTCCATTTCTTAAGTTTCTATTAGATCAAAATTTCTGTGGCTTCTTGGTTGTATACTAGTTAGTTGCTTAACAGCCAAGATTGTACATTTTCAGCTTTGCGTAAGTGTGTAACACACACATATATATAAGTACATATGAAGCATATGTTCCTGAACATGACACTACTATAAGACAATTTTCCATTTTCTTAATGAGATAGTAAATAAATATAATATATAATATGCTATAATACATTGTATAATGCAGTTATAAATAGACAGCTCTTATAATAAATATTTTATATACAAATTAAATATATGTAGAGAGGTAGATGATATATTCAAACACATACTTTTAATATTTAATTTGTAAATTTGGTTACATATATGCATTTAAAATCTCATAGAAAACAACAGTTTATTTTTATTAAATAATTTCATTCAAGCTCTTCATATACATCTATGCATCAGAGTCTTTGTCATCACTAGAGCCAGTTTTTAAGTCATGGAACATACTTCCCCAGAGCAGTCACTTAGATTTTGTCTCAAGTCATTTGAGATATAGCTCTCCATGAATCGAAAGCTATTAGCATGGCCAGAAAGGTTGCACATGATCAAGTCCCACCTGCCTTCATTCCTCAGCATCATCTCCCCATTGCTTACTCTGCCTGGTCACACTGGCCTCTGTGATATTTCTCTGTCACTTGGAACACATTGTTACTTCCTATCCCCTCTGTAGAGAACACTCTTCCCTCTGAAATGTGAATGGTTCACATCGTCACATCATACAGGTCTGTGCTCAAGTGTTACCTCATCAAAGAGAGGAAACCATATCCATTTCTTCAGTACCTGCTATTAGACTGCTAAACAAATATGGATTATGACATCACTCCAATTCCAGTAGCAGTTTCTTAATTAAAATAAGCAATGCTAGATGCTGCAACAGAAATCTCAGCCAACTAACATGATAAAAAAAACTATATCTCTATTATGCAAAATTCAGTGAGGCTGGTCATTTCTCCTCCATATGGTGACTCACGGATCCAGGCTGCTCCCTCTTGCATGGGATATTTCCAAAGTCCATCCCTGAAAATGGTTCATGCCACTTTGTACACATTTCTTTGGCCAGAACTCAGCTATCTTATTAAGGACCCCTTTTTCTGGGTGTTATCTTGGGGCCACCATCAGGGCCTAGAGGCCAATCACAGTTCCTTGCCCCATGAATTTTTTCAACAAGGCATTTATTTCATCAAGCCCACAAGGAGAGTCCCTGACCCTGGTATACTAAGATGGATCCTTACATAATGGGACACACTGACAGGAGTGACATCCCATCATGTTTGCCATATCCTGTTGTTAGAAATAAGTCACAGACCCTGCCCACATTGACCAGGAAGGCATTAGACAAAGGCATGAGCACCAGGAGTAGAGGAGTAGGATCATGGGAGTCACCTAAGGATGTGTCCATCACAGATGGGGACAAAGACAGCAGATGAGTAGCAAGGCCCAGCTGAATCCAAAATTACATTAGTCAGATCTGGAAATTTCTCTATCAGTGTAACAGAGAGCATAGATTGGGAAGAACAGGAAAAGAAGAGGATTTGATTCATCCAAGGCTGGAGACTAGTCTTGGTGTGGGGAGGACTGAAAATGTTGCACAGAAGTCACTGACCATGAGGTCCATGCCAGGAATGAAAAGGAAGACAAATGGGAAAAGGTGCTGCTGCACAGCTAGATGAGGAGGGCTGTATAGAGAGTGGGGCTTGCAGAGGTCAAAAGGCAGGCTTAATGGTAGACCCAAGGGGAGCTATTGAGCAGAGGACTGACCATCTTATATTTCTGGCTCCTAGAAAATTGTCTGACAGTAGCAGAGACTCAACAATTATTTGTTGATGGACTGAATGCCTGAGTGGAAGGAAGGAACCTTAACAACGACGTGCTACATTCCCCATTTCACAGGGAAAAATAATGAGCACAGTGCAATCTGGTCCTCCAGAGTCAGAATCTAGTGCAGAGACCAAAGCAAATCCTTTTGGTGTTGGTGCCTCTAGAGCCAGCCAAGACGGAGGGATCTTTAGCTTCTTTGCTCATTGTCTGCTTGCTTGCTTTTTTTCTTTTTGTTTAGTTGTTTTGCCATGCTGTTTTGTAATGCAAAAAAAAAAAAAAAAAATTAAGAAAAAAGAGAGAGTAATATTTATTTTCTGAAAGAGAAACTTCTTGTCAATTAAAAGTCAAAAGAAATTGGCTATTTGGTTGTCTTTGATCCAGGTTTTCAAGGACCTAAGTGCCAAGTACAAAATTACTTGTCCTGCCTAAACATCTCAACAACCATTAGGGACAACTTGGGTTGACCAAGACAATAGTATCCATACACCTGACCTTGAGTTTCAAATCTCAGCAGAATTCATTGTTGGAGACACACCATTAGTCTTTACAAGTACATGAATTAAAATCACCAGCACTCTGCCTTGAGCCCAGCCTCAGTGTCTTCATGGTGGAAGACGGTGAACGGTTGGAGTTAGAGAGCTGCAAATGGGATAGTGGGGCTGAATCAGCAAACTTTCTTTCATGTGTATGTACCGACACCAGGAAGATGACAAACAGATCCCAGAAACAATGAGGTACAGGCATATGATTCTGGAAGTGTGTGAATATTTAATTCTGACTTACACTCTTGGTAATGAAATTGAGGGAGAGAAATGCCAAGAACACACAAAGCATTTACTGTCAGTGCATTTTTACTACAATTGTTTAGGTACTCTTTTAATCAAGTCATAATTACTGTTGGGAAATTAACACATGAGCACCTCCCTACAATCTTACAAGCTCTAATTATACCCACAAACTCGAAAGAGCACCACCTGGTACTGGAACAAAACTTCAAGATTGAAAATTCCTCCAATGGGGCTGCTACATTACATTGTTTCATTACAGATGTCCTATGTCGAAATACAAATGGCACAGAATCTGAGATTAGTGTCCCCATGGACTGTATACATTCATATATTCAAACATTTCATCAAGCAAGCATTAGCCTCTTCTTGTATACCTCCAGGGATGGTGAACTTGCTACTTACTAAGGAAGTCCTCTAATAAGCTGAACTCTGCATCCTGATAAACTCCATCCAGATCTAAGCTCTGTCTTTTAGAGCTACACATTCTAAATGTAACTTTTTTTCCTACTTGACAGTCTTTCAGACATTTGGAATAAGGTGACTTGGAGAGTGACTTCAAGCACAGGTACCATATTGAAAATGGGATGTCTTAGATTGAGTTTCTGAAAAAGTCCCTGGGATATAAGTGACACAGTAAGGTTTCAGGAGTGAAAAGTAAGGAAGTACAGGGCAAGGAAAAATGGAGGAAGTCAAAAAAGTGGGAAATTTCAGGCAAAGCTCCACAAACCCTAAAGCTAAGTAAAGCTTCAGAGTTGTCCCATCCTGAGCCCAGGCTGCTGGGTGTTTACATTTCCACCTGAGAGGCATTGGTTGTGCACCATCCTGGGCTGAGGGAGGGTCAAAGAAACTCCCAGGCATTGCAGCTCTGCACATATCAGCAAAGTGTTCCAGTATCCCAGGGTGAGTTCTCTTAAGAAAAGCACAGGTACCTACTATCAGAGGCAAAAGCATCTGATGCCTAGAGACCTAGAGAGGGATGCACAGAAATGAGGGGAAACTAAATGTGAAGTGTATCTTTTTGAGGCAGTAACATTATTGGCTACCAAAAAAAAAAAAATAGAGTTCTAGTCGAGATGGTGAAATAGGTAAATGCCATGCTTGCCTTCTCTCAGGACCACATCAAAATTACAACTAAACTACAAACCACCCATTATTGAGAATCACCTGAAGTCTAGCTGAACAGAAGTCCTATAACTAAGGATATACACAAAAACCACGTCCAGACTTGTAGTGGAGGCAGAGATGCAGAACGGGCTGGTCCCAGACCCACATGTGGTAATTAAGAATCGGAAGGGATATCTCAACTGTGGAGGCCACCCCTGAAAAGCAAGGGGTCCAGCCCCACACCAGCCTCCCCAGCCCAGCGTTCCAATGTCGGGAAGAGAAGTCCTTATAATCTCTGACTGTGAAAACCAGTGGAGATTGTGCCTGAGTGAGATGGAGGGAGGGGGGATGCTGGAGTACCAGGCGCTCCTCCTCAAGGGCCCACATACAGGCTTACTTGCTGAAAAACTCACTCACTCTGAGCTCCAGTACTGGGATAGCAACTCAAAAGGCAGCAGGGACATACCAGGAGAAACTGAATTGTCTGGCTTCAGTGCAAGGACAGGAGGGGCAGCTTCCTCCCAAAGGGAAGTGCTGACAGAAGCCATTGTTCCTTTGATGAGCCCTCCCTGCACCCAGTCTGCACGTACAAGCAGGCACCATATTTGAGTCTCTATCAACCTGGCTAACACCATTTGCCCTGCACTGGTGACTTCCTGAGACTCCACCACACCAAATATGTGGGCCCCCCCCAAGCCTCTTTCAGTGGCTTTTCCATATATAAAATCTGTCTTGGCTCATGCTGTGGAGTTTCCTAAAGTCCCTCAAAGGTCCAGAAACCCCAAACAAGAAGCATCAGTCCTCAGCATGCCCAATACCTCTTGCTCAGCAGCCCCGAGTCTGGCACTAATGGCAGCTGGACTCAGTTCACAGCTTAGCCTCTTGCAGGCATCCCTAAGCCCAGCATAAGAGACATCATCAGCAGATCACTTTGTAGCTCATACCAAGTGGCCCAAGGCATGGCACAAACAGTGTCTGAACTTGGCCTGTAACAGAGCCCCCCCCAAGGGGCCCCAGAACCAACACACCTGATGGCCAGCTTCAGACCACATCAGAGCTCCACCCAATCACCTCCATAAAAAAATACACCAAAAGGGTGGACTCGGCAGGCACCAGAGCCCTGTGATAGTGAATCCTGCTCCATAGGGTCAGCCCCTGTACAACAGCTTCTCCACTCTAGTTACAGTCAGTCCACACAACCAGTCAGCCTGAGGGTTAATCCCTCCCATTGATGTGCCAACAGCAATCAAGGCTCAACTACAATAGGAGGGAACACACAATCCACACAAGAAACATACTTGCAGCACCTGACTCAGGTGACCAGGGAGACAGAGCCACTGGGCCCCACGGGCCACTCTACTAAGATTGGGAGACATAGTATCTCTAACTAATACATGCAACCCACAGTGCATGTACAAACAAACAATGCATACACACGTGGACACACACATGGCCCACTCTTAAACATAAACAATGAAGGAGTACCATTAACTTAAAGAAAGCCTGTTAGCCAGAGATCAAAGCAAATAAAATTTCAAAATAAATGTGTGGGAAATCAAAGCAATGCTAAAAAAACAAAAAAAAAAAAAAAAAAAGGAAAGAAAGAAAGAAAAAAACAGTATAATTGCTATCCTCGGATAGTCAAAAGAAATTATTTTACCCATGAAACAAGAATCAGAGGTTATAATAAAGGCGTAGTCATAAAAAAAGAACAATTTAAAAAATCTTATAGTTAAAAAGCAGAGAGCAGAAATAAAAAATTCAATAACAAATTTTGGAAGATAAAGTTGAGGAAGAAGAAAAGACCAGAGAGGTAGGAAATAAAGAAAAAAGAAAATTAGAGTACAATTCCAGGAGGTCTAACATCCTGGAAAATAGGTGTTCCAGAATAGAGGACAGAGACAAGTGAGGAGAAGAATCATATTTAAAAAACTCAAGCATCAGATTTCTCAAACTTCTAGACAGCAGAGCAAAGCTTTCAAGATGCTGAGGAAAGGTGATTTCCAAACTAGAATTCCATTTCCAACCACACTGTCAATTAAGTTGGAGGGTAGAATAGAATACAGACATCTTTAGATATATGAGTTCTCTAGACAGTACTTCTTGTGCATCTTGTCCTCAGAAAGCTTTGGAGCATGTGTTTCACACACACACAAAAAATAGGAGATACAAAGCAGGAAGAAGAAACGGGATCCAAGAAACAGGACCCCAACATGGGAGAAAAGGAATACCCTAGGTGATGGTTAAGGAGATAGACACAGGACGACACACCAAGCTGCAAACCTGGAGGCAGACAGACCTGGTTGGAGTGAGAGAATAGAGAGCAACAAAAGCAGTGAAGGCTGTCTCCACAAAAAAGGATAAAACTGAGAGATCAGTTGATGAGTTTGAAGATTGGTGAATTTGAAGATGAGTTTGAGAGAAGATTTACATTTTGGGTCAAATGTTAGGAGAAACATTAACGGTAAGTACTAAAAAACTAAGCAAAAAAAAATAAAAGAAATATTAGTTCTAGCGAAAGCAAAAAGCTATAAACGAAATGTAATCATAGTATACTACATGGCTCAGCTCAAAATACAACATTATGACACTGTCAGTATTATGTATTGAACATTCTAACTGATAAATAATGATGTAACTGTCGGGGAGGCTGTGAGAAGATAAGTGGGGAAGTGTGGGAGGAGGGTGTGCCTAAGGCCGTTAAGTCTTAACTTTTGACAACAGTAAGTCAAAAGACAGTCTCTAGAACTAATAAAGAAATCAAGAAATGGAAGTGGTTTCTATCCTTGCTGTAACAAATAACCCAAAACCTAGTAGTTTAAAAGAACATAAAATTATTATCATACAGTTCCGTAGGTTGGAAATCTGGCATGGATCTCACTGGCCAAAATCAAGGTGTCAGCAGGGCTGTTCCTTGCAAGAGCCTCTAGGGGGAAATTCATTTCCTTGTTTTTTCACAATCCTAGAGGTTGCCCACGTTCCTTTGCCCATGGCTTCCCTCCTCCACTTTCAAAGCCAGCATTGATGGGTCAAGTCTCACTTCTAACTTCTGCCTCCTTCTACTTCTAAAGTCTCCTGTGATTACATTGGACCCATCCAGATAATCGTGGGTCATCTCTATATTTTAAGGTCAACTGATTAGAAATTTTAATTCTCCTGTGCCACATAACCTAACATATTCACAAGTGCCAGGAATTCAGATATGGACATCTTTGGGGGCCATTATTCTGCCAACCACAGAGTATAAATGTGTTATTGGGAAATGTGAGAAGAAAATATGAAAGAGTGGAAAATATGTCCTCTTGGGGTTAGGGAGGGATAGGGTAGAGGGCAGTTGTTTTCCTTATAAACCAGTACAACCATTTGCCTTAAAAAAAAATCTTGTGTTAATATATAACTTTAATCAAAACAACAATTAAATTGCAAAACAAAACTGCCATAGAAGGGGCAATTTTAAACAGGGAAGAGACATGATCAGATTTGCCTTTTAGCAAGCTCCCCCTTAAAGCAGTATGGACACTGGTTCAGATGTGAGGGTTTTAACTAAACTCACCCATCTGGGATATGCCTGGGGACACATTTCAGCAAGATAAAAAGAACTGCTTCTACTGATATCTGGATGGTATGATCAAAACTCTGTGGAGGAAATCCAAAAAGAATGGCATATTTAATCCAAAAAGGATGGCATATTTAAAAGCAGCATCCAGAAACCTGTACTTCAGATATCATACTTGATAATGTCTTCCTGAGCTCCTACTGCTGACCAGACCCCCATGGGGAAGGGGCCAGGTCTTCATGACGGCTGAGGATAACAAGCCCTCGCACAAACAGTGACCCACAGTATGTAACTACAAAATTATCCCTTTCAAGTCTCCCTGAAGTTCCTGTGACTACCATGGTACTACCTACCAGAGCATTTTTTGTTAGCTTGGCTATTACCTACTAAATATTTCCTTAATTTAAAAGTAATGCAAACTGCAGTAGCTAGACAAGGAAAATCATACCTGAAAAGTTAATGGTCCATTGAAACAAACACTGACTCCTTTCGCTGGCATTTTACATTACTGTATCATAAAGATAATGGGCAATGATTCATTCAACCAAGAAGGAAATAGTTCAAAGAAAAATGCTTTTGGTTCAATTCCCAGCATAAACAGAGTGTGTGTGTGTGTGTGTGTGTGTGTGTGCACGCACATATGTTTAAACAGTCCACAGAAATAGGGGACGCCCCTATATTGAATGTTAACAGTAACAGCTAATACAGGTGAGTGCTTGATAGCTCATGAGACTGACAGGACACTCTTGAAGTACTATCACCCTTGTTTTATAGATGAAGCAAATGAGGTTCAGAAAGATTATAGACCTTGTGAGGAACAATCAGCTAGTAAGTGAGCAAGCTGGGGGTTTGAACCAATGTCTCTCTGACCCTCTCTCTGTACCATGCTGCCTTTGCGGCAATGGGGCTCAAACCCTTTCATGTGGCAGGGTTTCAGGAACACCAATCAGAGCACAGCCCAGCTTACAAGTCAGAGCAAAATTTCTATCAGAAAACAGGACGCCGTTGTGTGGCTGTCATGAACACCACTGTCATGCACGAAAGAACCAGACATCTCAGAATGATGAGCCACTCCCCAGAGCTCTGCCTTTCATTTGCTACTATTGATTCCTCTGAGAATTCCTTGGCCAAAAATAGATACAAGTGTCAGGGGCTTAAAAGAAATTTGGGAGAGAAGGACCTGTAATTGATATTTTTAAAGTCCAATGCATTTTATGAGAAGAGTGACCACGAGCACCTCTGCTTGGTCAAATGCCTTGGTCTGCGTCAGGGTTTATCAGTGTCCCAGGAATGCAGGTCCAAGACGGTGACCTAATCCAGGATGGACATACAGAATCCCTTGGCAGTGCTTAGTGACGTTATCAGCGGTGCATTTACTGACATCACCTCTATCTGAAAATGAGCTGGAAGTATATAGATAATATTAATTACTTAAATTTCAGCAGAAGGGGTGCCCCAAGAGCAGGGGTGCGCAACTTTCTCTGTAAAGGGTCAGATACTAAATATTTTAGGCTTTGCGAGCCATATGGTCTCTGTCATAACTACTGAGCTCGGTCACTGGACCATGAAAGCAGTCACAGACAATACATAAATGAATGAGCATGCGTGTGTGCTGATAAAACTTTATTGATGGACACTGAAATTGGACTTTCAAAGACATTTCATGTGCCACAGAATATTATTCTTTTTCTTTTTATTTTTTATTAAGGTTTATTGGGGGTGACAATTATTAGTAAAGTTACATAGGTTTCAGGTGTACAATTCTGTAATACATATCGCATTGTGTGTTCACCACTCAGAATCAGTAAAGGAGGTCAAATATATGGTGATGGAAGGAGAGGAGAATATTATTCTTTTTAACTTTTTCCCTAACCATTCAAAAATGTAAACACTACTTTTCACTCAAGAGCCACACAAAAACAGCAGCAGGATAGATTTGGCCCTCAGGCTACAGCTTGTCAACTGCTGCCCTAGATGATTTGCAGTTCACTGCAGGTGTAGACCTCTCTCTTTTTTTCTGAGACGATGACATGTCTTGAAAAACTTCAAACCACTTTTAAGCTTTTGTCCTTTAAGGAAACAGTATCCATGCCTGCCACTTCTTTGAGCAAGTCCTAAGGGTAAGGGCAGATGTACTGTTGCCATGGACAAGAGCAGCAGTCCTTGGGAGAATTTAGCTGGTGCCCTGAGCTTTTGGGGGATAGAAATAATAATAAAAAAATTCCCTGTATGGCTTCAGCCAGTTTGAGTTGGTTTTACTGTCACTTTCAGCCGAAAGAATCCTGACACCCAAGCTGGGAGTGTTTCTGAGACTGTCCTTACTGGGAGGAAAACTAAAATTTGAGACCGCCCCTCCCAACTGATAGACAAAATAAATGACATCATTAACCCCACCCCATACTCCACCTCAGCAGAAAGACTGGTATTTTATTACACAACGGGAACATGATGTGGTAACCTCTACCCACCCTCATTCTTTCTTCAATCTCTATGTGTGAATGAGGAAAATAAGCTACGAAAAGAGGAATTCTTTAAGACTTTTCTATTTACCCAACACACACAGATCATTACACAGAGAGCAGGCACTCAATAAATACTTGTTGAATGATTGAATGAAGAGAAGATTCAATGTATTGCTTGTACAGACTAATATGCAGTTTCTTTAGTTTTCTTTAATGCTTCAAACACATCAAACAACAGACAAAAGTACAAAAAAGGAGATGATTTATTTTATTGAGTTATACTTGGTATAGGACACATCTGCTGGAGTCAGTTCTGGCCTTCCTAATGTAAAAAGGACACAGCATACTTGGAGAGGGTACAGAGATTAAACTAATGATGGATTGGAAAACATAACACATTTAGCCAGGGTAAGAGGACTGATAGCAGCAAAGAATAACTAAAGAGATGCTTACTAGCTAACAAATGTACAGAATCCAAGAGTTTAGAGATTATCTGATCCAATAACCTTCTTATTTTACAGAAGGGAAAACTGAGGCTTCTAGAGCTGAGGTGATTAGGAGAAATGCCAAGGCTTCAAAGATGCCATCTAGAATACTACTTTTCAAATTGTGGGTCAGCACTGATTATTATGCTATGAAATTAATTAGTGGGTTTTGGTCAATTATTTTTTATGAACAAATAAAAATAAAATAGAATAGAAAAGAAAAAATCCAAGTATATTTTCTGGAAAAAGAGTAGGTATTATTCATGAAATTTTTGTTTCAGTTTACAGACACATATACACAAATGTATATAACATGTACTGAGTCAGCATGTAAAATGTATCTCACACTATGAATCAAATTTTTAAAAGTCTGCAAACACAGATCTAGACAGATGACAGGATTGACTGATTATGCCTTGTGTTCAGAGCCCAGCAGAGAAGTCCTACCCAGTCCTTAGAAATGTTCATAACAGTGAGTGAAAACAGCCAATCATCAGGATATCTGGGCAGATTTTTTTTTTTTTTTTAAATACACATTTCTGAGCTCCACTTTCAGAGATTCTGAAGGTCCAGAATGATTTTTGGATTTTTTAAAAAGTGTCCCAGGTAATTCTCATGCACAGTTTAGTTTTGGAATCAGATATCCATTTGAAGGAAAAAAATCAAAGGAGTCCATTCTCCATGGTATCATTCTACAAAGTGCTACAGAGATGACTACAGAGCACAGCTCCATGTTGAGAAATGCAATGTTTACATCAAACACCACCCACAGATGTTTAGAAACAGGGATTTAAGGTTCCCTGGAGACTTATAGAAGCCAATGGAAAGAAAAACAAAGGAGGAAGGCCAAGAACACTCCAATAAGGCTAGTGTTATCCTGATGCCAAGACATCACAAGAAAAACAAAAACAAAAACTACAGACCAATATCACTTATGAATATGGATGTAAAAATCCTCAACAAAATACTAGAAAACCAAATTCCCATATAAAAAGAATTGCACATCATGACCAAATGGGATTTATCACAGGAATGCAAGGTTGGATTAATACCCCCAAATCAATCAATCTAATATATCATATCAATAAACTAAAAACAAAAACCACATCATTAGCTCAATATATACAAAAAAAAAAAAGCATTTGACAAAACCTAACAACTTTTCATCATAAAAATACTCAACAAATTAAGAATAAGAGGGAACTTTATTGACTGGATAAGGGCATCTATGAAAAACTCACAGCTAACATCATACTTAATAGTGAAAGACTGAATGCTTTCCCCCTAAAGTCAGGAAAAAAACAAGGATGTTTGTTCTAGTCACTTGCATTTAACATCGTGTTGGATATTCTAGCCACAGATATTAAACAATTAAAAAGCAAGCAAGCAAGAAAAAAAGAAAGAAAGAAAAGACATCTAGATTGGAAAGGAAGAGTAAAACTATATTCACAGATGACATAATCTTGTATGTAGAAAATCCTAAGGAATCCACCAAAAAACTATTAAAATTCATAAAGAAGTTCAGAAAGTTTACAGGGTATGAGATCAACATACAAAAATTAAAGTATTGCCATACACTGGTAATGAACAATCTGAAAGTGAAATTAAGAGAATACCATTTAAAACAGCACCTAAAAGAATAAAAGTTGGAAATATGTTTACCATAAGAAGTGTAAAACTTATACTCTATTATAAAGCATTGTTGAAAGAAGTTACAGAAGATCTAAACAAATAGAAAAACATGCTATGTTCGTGGATCAGGAGACTTAATATTGTCAAAATGGCAACACTTCCCAAAGTAATCTATAGATTTGATGCAATAGCTATAAGAATCCCAGCTGGGGTTTCTTTGTAGGTATTAACTACCTGATACTAAAATTCATATGGAATTGCAAAGGACCCAGAATAGTCAAAACAATCTCAATAAAGAAGAACAAAGTTGGAGGACTCTCAAAATTCAAAACTTACTACAAAGCATCAACAATCAAGACAGGGTGGTACTGGCATAATGATAAACATAAAGAATAGAACTGAGAGTCCATAAATAAACTTATGTGTCTATGATGAACTGATTTCAAGAAGCGTGCCAAGACTACTCAATAGGGAAAGAAGAGTCTTATCAACAAATGGTGCTGGGACCACTGGATAGCTACGCTTAAGTAACACCACAGACAAAAATTAGCTCAAAATGGAGAAAAGTCTTACATATAGCTAAAACAGTAAAACTCTTAAAAGAAAACATAGGGATAAACCACAACCTTGGATTTGGCAATGGATTCTTAGATATGACACCAAAAGCACAAGTAAAAAAGAAGAAATAGATAAATTGGACTTCCTCAAAATTAAAAACTTTTCTTCTTCAAAGGACACTATCAAGAAAGTGAGAAGACCACTCACAGAATGGGAGAGGGAGAAACTATTTGCAAGTCACGTATATGTAGCTAGAATACATAAAGAAACTCTTACAATTCAATAATAAAAGACAAAAACCCAATTAAAAAATTAGACACAGGTCTGATAGACATTTTTTTTCAAAGAAGTTTTACAAATAGCCAATAAGCCCATGGAAAGATGACCTAGCAATTCCACTTCCAGATATATACCCAAGAGAAGTGAAAACATATGTCCATATAAAAACTTGCAAATGAATGTTTATAGCCTCATTATTCGTAATAGCCAAAACGGAGAAAAAATTCAAATGCCCATCAGTTGATGAATGGATAAACAGACTGTGTTCTATCCATGTAACAGAATATTATTCAGCCATAAAAAGGAAAGTACTGATACATGCTACAACATGGGTGAACCGTGAAAAATTATGCCAAGTGAAAGTCATTCCCAAAGCAAACATATTGTATAACTGCATTTATATGAAATCTCTTGAACAGGCATATCTACAGAGTCAAAAAGTAGATTAGTAACTTTTAGGGGCTAGAGACATCAGGGCAAATGAGGCATGGCTCCTAAGGAAGACCAGATTTCTTTCTGAGGTGATAAAAAAATTTGAAATTGATTCTAGTGATAGATATTGGCATGTATTTGTGACTATACTAAAAACCATTGAATTGTATACTTTATTGGGAATGTGAATTAAATCTCAACAAAGCTATTGAAATAAGCAAACAGAAAAAGAACTCTCTAGAACAGGGCAGAGACTAATTCAAGGAAACCTGCATGTTACAGATAACTTCATGGCAATACAGGTCTGTACAGATACCAGACTGGACAGAAAGACAACAGGTAGAGGCGGGAGGGAAGGGCCGTGGAAACCGCCGAGTCCCCATTGCGAAACAATCAGGAATCTGAATTACACACGTAGTTTTTGACAGATGCTGTTTGATATGTGGTTCCTATGCAAGATGACTTGGTTTCGAGCCATTTCATACTCGAGTTACTTGGGCACATTTCATATTCTATTAGAAGGAAAATCTTGGAGGTCAGGGACCTCGTTGTCTCCCCAGGGTCCCCGTGTCTCCAGTGGCACATACTAGGTGCTCAAGAAAGATCTGTGGAGTGATAGAATCTCCTTGAAGGTGACCTCTGTGTCTGGTCAGCTGTGTATCACCATATCATCTAATGCTGTGCTCAACTATTAATATTATTTCCCTGATCTATGGGGTGGAGATTAGGGTAGTGCTACGTGGATTAAATGAAGTTATGTATGTCCAGCATTTAGCAATCTGTCTGAAATAGCAAAAACATTACCGATCAGGACACTATTGTACTACTGAGATTATTGTTGTTGCTATTATTTTTGCTGTTGTATATAGTGATTGCTCAGTAAATATTGATTGGTTCAATAAATGAGTGTAGGTGACGTACAAAAAAGAAATCACCGCTCGTGAAGATTGCTAAACTCTGTGTGTGCTCACAGAGAGAGAAACCTTCTCTGCAGGTCTTAAATATGCATTAAATGATGATCTGTCTGCCCTGTAAGCACAGTTTTGACTTGAACTAGGGGCAAGACAAAGGGACATACAAGGATCCCGACAGCACACAAGTCGTATGTGGATTCTACACACAGCATGAGTGCAAATGCCTCAGCGTAGCACCAGAGGGGCCAGCAGAACATTCCTCCAGGAATTTTTCTAAGGGAAGAAAATAATAGTTCACACGAAATTGCCTCTTCGGTTTCCAGAGTGCTGACCAAATGCATTGCTCACCAGTAACTCTGGAACGTTTGACTCCCTAACAAAGTTAGGGAGGAAAAAGGCTGCAACGTACTGTACTGGACACTGGACACTTTTTTTTTTACTCCATCCTGGCAAGTAAGGGCTCCAGAAGTCAACATGAGGATTTGAGGAGCCAATTCTTCCATAATTGCATGTACACACTTGTTGGGTCCACAGCTTGCGTTTGGAGTGAGTGCTGGTAGTGACAGTAGAAAGTGCTGTGCCCCTTATCAGGCTTCTCCCAGTGTGTGAGGCGCCTCTCTGCCAGCTGCCATCACACGCTCTGTGAGATTGGAATGACAAACACGGGGCTTGTGTGACCCAGCCTTGAACTGGCGCCTGTGCCTTCTCACAGGTAACTGGTTGCAGGTGTGGTGTCTGTCTTGATGGAGATAGCACATTATTTGACATGGATTCATATTTTCACTGCTGGTCGGGGGGAGAGGTAGGAAGTGAAATTGTTTTCATAAACCCAGAACCATTTCTCCATGACAACATAGCATTGCTCTCTCTTTCTTTCTTTCTTTCTTTCTTTCTTTCTTTCTTTCTTTCTTTCTTTCTTTCTTTCTTTCTTTCTTTCTTTCTTTCTTTCTTTCTTTCTTTCTTTCTTTCTTTCTTTCTTTCTTTCTTTCTTTCTCTCTCTCTTTCTCTCTCTCTCTCTCTCTCTCTCTCTCTCTCTCTCTCTCTCTTTCTCTCTCTCTCTCTCTTTCTTTCTTTTTCTCTTTCTTTCTAAAACACAAAACTATGCTGTTGTAGGAGTGTGATTGTTGGAGTCTTGTGGGTGAAATTAGAAACTTGTTAATGAACAGAGTTGGTACCAGCTAGTTCAGAAGGGTTTATAAGGGGAGTTCTAGTGGCAGTTTGCTACTGTTTCATACAAACGAACAAAAGCAATCAAAATCAACATGTAAGCATGTGTTACCCTTCTTTCTTTAAATAGCCTTTTAAATGAATTTCACATGAGGAACCAAGGAAAGCAAGAGGAATGGTTTGCAATTCACCATCACGCTAACCTTAATGCCTTCGGGAAATTTGGTACAATAACCTCAACCTGGATGAGGACACGCCATAATTTATCTTGTGCCTTTTCCTGAATGTCCAACTACATCTTTTTCTATTTTACAGAAGTAAAAACAATGTTCTGCATTCTGCCTCTGACGTTTTCATGAAACTCACCAACACTTCCTACAGTATATTCCAATGCACATTTGTACCAATGAGAACACCAAGGGTGTCATGCAAAGACAGAAAGATCCAGGCTTGACATCAAAGAGCTGGGTTTGAGTCCCAGTTCTGCCCCGTAATAACCAAGAGTTTAGCGATGTTTATCAACCTCTGATCGTCAGGTCCCTCCTTATAAAATGAGAATATCTTCATTTCAAACCTCCAAGCCAGCCTATTTGTGAGGATTAAGTGAGAGAACGGATGTGAGAGACGACTTTGAGCAGTTGCTTCCAAACCATTGCTCTGAAATGTGCAATCCTTTCTTTCTAAGTTTGCAATCTCATTTAATATTCATATGTTTTCTGTATTCATCACCTAATTCTAGTAACGTGCAATTATCTCATCTTAGTACCAACCAACACAAGGATATTATCATCATGGACCAAAATAAGAGCTCCTGCTTCCTTTACTGGGCATTTTTTAAGTTCAGAGCCAGTGGTGACAAGACCCGACCCTAAGCTGTATCTACTGGGCTTTTTATGACCTAAGAGCTCCTGGGGTGGGATGGGAGGGAATCTCCTCTTTAGGAAAGGCAAGTAGAGGTCTAAGGGCGTGTGGTCTCAGGGTTTCCCAGCAGAGTCAAGTGTCCTGCAGGCCATCCCACTCACTGGGGGCTGGACCTCAGTCCGGGATGTGGTCTTCCATTTGCTGCTTCAGGAACTCTGCTTTAGCAGGTTTGGTTAGTTCCTGCAGCTGGGAAAACCCAAGAAAATGAACCCTTAGTAACTAAACCCACAGAAGACTGGCACATAACCAGATGCCAATGTGTGGGTTTGTAATGAGAAACAGTAAACTGGGGGCAGTCTGGAATGTTCACAATGGCAGGTCAGTTCATTCCCTCCCCAAAAGAAGGAAAACCACATTCAAACTGGGTGACTCCTGAGTCAAAACAGAGGACTACAGGTGTCCCTAATGCATCTTCTTCACGAAAGCTATTTTGAGTCATTCTTCCCCATTCCTGAGGAGCGAGAGAAATCTAGAGAACACCGTGGCTTGAACCAGCTGGCTAAGTCTTCCAGACAACGTTGGGTACACAGTGAACACATCCTGTATCTGTCCCCCAAAAACACACTTGGCAACATTTCCAGTCAACCCTTCCAGCAATGGTATGAGGAAAGGTATGTTGTTATCACAGTGTTACATACACTGACGTTTAAGAGGACACACTGGCCCAAGAGCTTACTTACTAATAAATGCCACACCAGTATTCAGACGCAGACAGTCTGATCCACGTTCTCAACTATGAAATTCTACTGCCCGTGTTGGACTAAATTACTACAGCCAACCTCTGACCTCTGCGACCCCTGAATTTTTGTTGGTAATTTTGACATTTCTGAACTCCCTAGGCGCTGTCAACTATCCAGGTATAAAGTTACTGATGAAAAGGATGCCTTAGTTGCCTGAGCTCCTCTAAGATATGCTGATTTCACTAATTACAATGATTAAAATTAAAATTAATTCAATTTCTCTCTCTTCAGTGTGTCTTTCTACCAAAAAAAAAAAAAAATCATAGCCATAGACCATTAACGCTGAGATAGACCTTCAGAATCATGTGGTCCACATTCACTCTTTTATAATACAGAAAACGAGATCCAGAAAAGTGAAAGACCTAGCCAAGGTGTTTCTTAACGTATTGAGGAGCTTGTAAGCACAAGGCATAAAATACAACTCATTGTCAGAGTCAAGACTGGCGCTTTAATTCTTACTCCGGAATACTGTTCTCCAATCTATGCTACAGCAGTTCCAGAAAAACTGAGTTATTTAAAAAAAAAAAAAAAAAAGATGTAACCCTTCCCCTGATAACGCAATGTAAATTGTGCCTTGGGTCCAATTGCTTGTCACCCCTTGTCATCAAGTTCAGATTTCTATCCCTTGAGATATCTTGGGCCGTAACTGGATCCCTCTTGCTCAATGCTGTTTTAGATGTCCCAAAGGTCAGATCCTGGAGATTATGCTGATGCCATGTTTCAGGGAGGCCTAGGAGAACCCTGATGTGACAAGGAAGTCCTTAACCCATTCAACAACTCTATAAAAATAGCTGCTGCTGAATAGTTACGAAATTTAAGAAATTAATGAACAGATACACCCCTCCCCCAATGACTGTGGGAGCCCAGTTCAAACGCCCTCCAGACTACAAAGCAAGCAAGGCCCCCAGGCTTGAGGCAGGAGGTCAACGGAGAGCCCCACCACGTCGCCCATCTTCATGAAGGAGCCAGCCGCAATGGTCGGCTGGAACCCATCGGCGAGCCGACGGAAACAGCCATGTTTCTGTGCCCCGTGACGCACATCCGCCAACCTTTGTGGTCCACTTTGGAGGAGGGTGGTGGGATAGTGACAGGAGAACAAGCAGAGTAAAGCCAGGGAATTCCACTTGCCATGAAAACAAATAAAATCTTTGTTGTTTCATTGGAACTTGGTTTTCACGCTATTCACCACATGATGGAATTCTACCTTGTTGGCGAATCCATTTTGAGCCACTCCCCTGATAACTTTTGCTAAGGTGCACCCAAAGATACAGCAGGCACACTGCCGTGCACTTCTGAGCTTTCACAGTTCCTGAAAGTCAAAATACATTTCAAATCCTTTCTGCCACTACTCTCTATGGTCTGAGGATTGAGAGAAAACAGAAATGAGGTTATGCAGTTTTCATTTAGTGGCTATTTATTGGGTATCTGTCACATGGGAGGCATAAGGTTGCAAAGGTGAGCAAGCACAGCCCTTTTCTCCAAGATCTCAGAGTCCAGGTTAAGCCTCAGTGCATTCATGAGTCAGTCTACTTTACTGGAAATTGTATTCTGGGGCCACAGTGAAATGACATTCTCTAGGAAAGCAAAAGTGAAACAAAGATTACAGGAGGAGGTGGAAGAGCAGCTAAGTTGTTTATGGGCTTTGGAGTCAGCCCCCTGGGGTACAGGTCTCAGGCCCACAGTTTATGAGCTGTGTGAAAGTGAGCACAGATACTTTGGCCTCTCTAACAATTCTCAGTCTCCTCATCTGTAAAATGGGGCTAATTACAGCATTACACAGAGGGTTACTGTTAGCTTTCAGTGAGCTGAGACTTTTCAAAGTGTTTAATACAATACCTAGCTCATTGTAAGAGCTCAATAGTTGTTAACCATTATTGTTTTTAATTATTAAGCTGGAATCCACCTAAATTGATGAAACTGTATCAAAAGAAGGGAAGGTTGGGGGGACAGAGGAGGGAGGTAGGAAAGAAGACTATGTGCTTGCTCTTCATATTGTTTCTTAAGAAAACACTAAAAGAGAATAAAATCCAAATAGAAGTGAAATGCATAATGCATGCATGATCAAAAACATAACCTCCTCTTTCCTCATTTGTTTGTGGGCTCCCTGCTGCCACCCTCCCTGGGCCTATGCAGGAGCCATGACACCTCTTGCTTATGGTCAGGCCAGCGGTCATTTGGGTACCATACACTGACTTCACATTTTCCCTTCTCTTCCCCATAGTCAGGAAAATGTTTGTAAAAGTGATGGTTGTTTTGCAAACGAGAGCTCCACCAAACTGCACAGAGCCTGGAGCACTACCGCTAAACTCCGCCATCAGCCAGGGGACCACTCCCACAACACGGGCCAGGGAGGTTTCCGTGCCAGGATAGTTGAGGTTCACGGGCAAGTCCAGATTGCACACAGTTAACAGATTTATTGAGCTCCTCCTACATGTTCAAGTTGGTTCCGGGGCTGGAGACCAACAGTCCCTGTCCTTACATTCAAGCGAGAAAGAGCAATAGTGAGCAAGTAAACGAATTCTGAGTGGGAGTCATGACTCAAAGGCTCCTCAAGGTTCTGTGTGCAGCAAACAAGTACAATTTAAGTATTAAATGGCTTTTTATCTATTCAAATTCAAATTCTCAGAAAGTAAACCACCTGTTTAGGGCAAGTCTTTATGAACCACAACACTCATGCCCTCATAGTACTGAATAAACAAGTAGGTTCCAGAAAGCCACGTAACGCAGAAAATTTAAAAAAAAAAAAAAAAAAGGCACCAAACGTGATCTCAAGTTGATAGCACAAATCTGTCTACACCGCCTACATCACTGCCCTGGTCCCAGCTTTCATCTCGTGACTGTAGAGTCCCTGGAGTACCGGACTAGTCAGTAGCCCGACTCCCGTTCTTGCCCCTCTCCAGTTCGTTTGGCATGTGGTAGTTCAAGTGATTTTTCTAAATGTACCTCTGAACCTGCCACTGCCCTGCTTAACACTCGTCAATGGCTCTCATTGCTCTTTTTGTTTATTTATTATTAATATTATTATTTTTGCTTTAATTCTTTTTTTTATTCGTTTCAGGTGGACGAAACAGTGTAATAGTTAGACGTTTCACCCCTCATAATTTACTACCCCTCTAACATCGTATGTAGCTGTTACAATTCCATTGACCATTCTCTATGCTCCACATCCTGTGACCATATATATATTTATAGTTGACATTCATTATTATTCAGCTTCAGCTTCAGGTGTACAGCGCAGTGATCAGGCATCTACAGTCCATGAAGTGGCCTCCCTAATAAGACAACTGCCCATCTGACACTCTACCATTACTCTTAATCTGAAAACAAGGCACTTAAGCTAGCCCACAACCACGGCTATTGTTCCAAATATGTAACACCCCAGGTCTAATTAATCAGAATCCAAGCCAGTTATGTGAACATACAACCTTGATTGTGTGTATTCTGTTTAAAAGAATCTACATACAGATACTACCATTAATCCATATATTAAATATCAGTAAAATTAATGTTTTTCTTGTAATAATAAATGCAAATATAAGTTCTAATATTTTCTTTTCCAGGGGACTGGCACGTATGTGCTCTCTTGGACACCAGACTTGGAGACCGAGACCTTCCCTTGTAAATACATAAAATAAAAACTAACTAAGGGAGACAAAAAGGTATTGTTCTTTTTGCTGTTACAATGTGCCTGGAAATTTCATGTAAACCAAATTATAGCAAAAGAAAAAAAAAAAAACTACATTGTAAACACATGAGGGCATCTGGCTATTGACAGGATTCCCCTTCAGGCATCCCTTTTGCAAAGTAAATAAATATTTTGTAATTAAATTAGTTCAATGCAAATTCATCAGAGTTTTAAGCTCCTACAATGAATTTTCTTAAAACAATCTATCGCCTCTAAAAATGAAGCCAACAACCAAGAGTCAGAAAAATAAATTATATTTCTTGATCATTCACAGTCTAATTTTGGTATCACTATGTAAGTAGAATTGAAAGAAATTATCCTCATAAACATTTTGAAAGAACTTTTCCATTACAACAGGTATAACTGATGTGTTCTTTTGAAGAAATATTGCAGACATAGCCAGGCATATAGTCAGGACAGTGATCCAAACACCCAAAGGATGGATAAAGCCAGGTGTAAATGAACTTTTCACTATTCTCCAAACACTGGTCCCACTTCCCCACATTTTGGTTTCTTGTTTATGCTGTTTCTCTCATCAGATGTGCTCTTCCCAGACTCTTCTCCCCTATCCCACCCAGACAATCTCATGCAAGCACAGGACCATGCATGAGACATACACACTCTGACTTAAATTGTCTAAATCCTACAACCTTCACAGCCCATTGCAAATATACCCTTTTCAAGGAATCCTTCCTTCATCAGTCCCCACTCAAGCAAGAAATTATGAAAATCAACTGATCTGAAATCTCATACCCCTTTCTCTGAACCATACTTAATTATAATGCAAAGTTAAAAGTGCGGATCTGTTTGACTCCTGCTAAATGCTGACCATGTTGAGATCTGACTTTCTATATATTCTTACAACATGCAGGGCCATGTTTCATAAATGGCTCAGTACATAAATGGCTCAGTTTCATAAATAATACTCAGTACATCTGTATTTGATGAATGGACAGATGCTCCACCATCAAATAACCTTCCTTCGCTGGTAGAAGCCCAGATGTCTTACTTTGTTTTTGAAACTGTTTTCTTTAAAATATAAAACAGGTCATCAAATCATCGATAAAAATTCACCACAAAGTTCTGAGGTGTCATGTAGAAGACACAGACTGTACAGACGAATTTGAATGCTCACTTTTCATTCTTTACTCATCTTAACTCCTTCCTGATAGAAATTATTATGATTAATGATGAAATTAATCAATGATCTCACCCAAATGCTAGGAGCCATTGGTCCACCTGAGAATCCATCACAACAAGGACAGCAGCAGATGTCACAGGTGGGGGACACAATTGGAGCAACTCCAGCAGCAATCAGTTTCTTTCCTCTTCCCCTGTGACACCTCCTCTACCCTATCACCATTTGGAGGCTGCTCTTCAAAGCCAGGCAAGATCTTGGCTGTTCAAAGTTCAAAACAGCCAGCTGACAAAAGGCAAAGTTCTAGGCAGTTCACCATGAATAATGTACTTCTATGTACAGGGTAATGGAATCTATGTGTAAACCTTAATTTTAAGTTAAAATTCAACCCCAGAAACAGGAAAATCCATTATTATTCTACGCATCCCTCAAAACTCTGATACTGACAATTATTACAATCTTATCAATGGCAATTTGTAAATTCAAAAAATAGTGTTTTCCCTCCAAAAATGAAACAGATGGGGAAAGAGAAAGAGGAAGAAGGGAAGAGTTCTAATGATCTGAGATAGGTCTTTTTATGGTTACCTGCCTCTTTTTAGCACCGACATTTCCAAGTCTTTTGTGAAAAGGAAATTTTAAGAATATGCTGAAGTCACCATTTCAGAATCAATTCCCAGATAAGTTGTGTTTTATTTGGCTTTTTAAAAAAAATCACTGTGATGATAATAAACTTGAAGTGAACTGAAAGATCCCTGATTGTTTTTTTTTTTTTAATTTAAAGTTAGCTGTCCATCATGAAAAGTATAAAACCTAAATTCATTTTTATGTGGACTATGAGTTATACCCAAATAAAACTATTCTGAAATGAAGGAAAGGTCAACTTTATACTTTCCTTACCCTTTACTTTTTATTCAGTTTTTATTATGGAAATTTTAAATGTCTACAAAAGTGAGAGAGTAGTTTATTAAACCTGGAGGTATGATCAACAGCTTCAAAAATTATCAATTTATATTTTATCTGTACTCCGTACATTTCCCTCCTCAAACCACAATTTGTTTTGAAGCACTTCATCCTTAAATATCCCAATGTGTATATCTCAAAGATAAGGACATTTTAAAATACTTCAATAATATTATCATATCTAAAAAGGATTAACAATAATAATTCATAATTGTCACCAAGTTATCTAGTCAATATCCCAGTGTCAGATTTCCTTGATTACCTTAAACATTTTAAAATTACTTGTTTGAAGAAGTATTCAAATTAGGTCTATACAATGTGTCTGGTTGTTAGTCTCTGAAGTTTTCTTTAATGGATATGTTCCTCCCCATTTTTTTTTTTTTTTTAATATCCTTGAAATGCTTTGTTGAAACTACTGGGGCACTTTGCTGACGGCACCCCCCTGGAGTTAACATGTTCCTCTGGCCCCTGTACTTCCTGTAATTGGTAGTCAGGTCTTGATCAGACTCAAGTTTGATTTTTTGGCAAGACTGTTTCACAGACAGGGTAGTGTTCTTCTCTCAGTTGGGTTGTTTCTCTTTTTGTGATGTTTGCAGCCATTGAAGCTTGTTGCCTAGATCCGTGCATTCCTTAGGGTTTGCAAAAGGCTGTGTCCCATCAAAAGATGAGCCTTGCTTCTCACTGACTTCATTACTCCGTCATTCCTCTTCATTAGCTGTAAAACTTCTCTGAAGGGAAACTTCCTCTTATCAGCTCCTTTGCCGCCTGAGGTACAGTTCATGTAGAAACAACGGGATAAAGGCTGTATTTTTCATTCGCCAATTTTTAAAAATAATGAGTTATTTCCTAGTATTCTCCAAGGGTGACCAGTGATTTTTCCCAGCACCATTTTGAACTCATGGATTCAAACATATTTGATGTGTTTCAATCCATTTGAGTTATGATCTTTATTGATGTTAAAATATTTGCCCTGTGGGAGGTTTGCAAGTTGGCTCCTGAGTTCTTTCCACAAGTCCCTTCTGGTCTTTGATAGCTTCCTTGCTTTCAGTTACGACAAGTTGCCCCAGGCTCACCTTGCTTATTTCCTCTTAAACCTGAAATCAGCCACCTTGCCAAAAAGCCTTGGAAAGTAGAGCTTTTTTGCAGAACCACAATCTGGTGTGCTCATTGCTACTGGTTTTGTCACCTTTTGAGTGCACAACTCTTGAAAAATCTATCTATCTACCTATCTATCTATCTATCTATCTATCTATCTATCTGAGTCCATACTCCTAATTCAAAATCCGGACTATAAGATTTTACTTAAATTCCTTGATCTTATAGCTGTACCTATTTTCATACCCAATACCCCATTTCTCAGAGACACCAACATAATTTTTCATTTGCGTTATCCCACACCACACTTTAGTCTCTGAATGATAATACTAGCCAGCACTAGTGCCAATAATGGGATTACTGAAAACAGTTCAAGATTTCTTTTTGCAGTTCTTTTTGTCCTTCAGGTGTATGCTCACCAGGGACATACAGCACATACAGCCAGGTTACCGTATTTAAAAGTTACTTGGAGGAGTTCCCTCTCTCTTTGCTTATGCCGCCAGCTCAATACAGAATTAGGTTTATTTGTTTCATTTTCTTTTCAACCTTTACAGATTGCTTTCAGTTTTTTTCTTTTATAATTCAGTTTTCTAATTATGTAAAACATTTGCATGCTTCCAAAGTCAACGTTACAAAACAAAATATACTTAACAAGGCCAGCTTTCGTCTCTATTCTCTACACAGTAGTTCTTTCCTGCTCCAAAGTAGTCATCTTTCAAAATGTATGGTTTATTCTTTCATTGTTTTAGTACAAGCAAATAGCATAAATGATAACTTGATACATGACAGTGTACTATTCTTTTTTCCTATCTTTCTTTGTTCACCTGACAGACCGGGGAAGTCACTCCACAGCCATACGAGTATATGGGGAGTATTCTCATTCCTATTTAGAGCTGTGCAGTGCTCCATTCCAAGTATGTCCGATGGTGTTTTCAGCCTGTTCCCTATTGAGGGACATTTGGATTGTTTCTAGTCATTCGCTCTCATATATAGTGCTGCAACAAGCAGTCTTGTGCATATGTTTTTCTCATATTTGTGCCAGGGTGTTCTGGAGATTCCCAGAAGTGGAATTGCTGGGCCACAGGGTAAACGCATGTGTAATTTTGCTAGATAATGCCAAAGTCTCCTCCACAGGGATTGTACCATTTCACGTTCCTACCAGTGCCATATGACGGTGCCTGTCTCCCTTTAGCTTTGCCAACAGAGCACGTTGGCAACCTTTTAGATTTTGGCTCTAAGAAATGAGAAATGGTATCTGGTGTAGTTTTTATTTTGCATTTATCTTACTATAAATGAAGTTGCGAAACTTTTCTTACTGTTAAGAGAAATTCATATTTTTTTCTGTCAATTGTCTACCTATATTTCTAGCCCGTTTTTCTTCAGAATCGTTAGAATTTTTCTCCTTTATTTTTAGAAGCTTTATTACACATTAGGGCTACTAACCATTTCTCTTTGATATAACTTACAACTATTTGCCCTACTAGCTGGTCATTTGTCTTTTTATCTTACTCATGGTGGTCCTTTGATTTTTCTTCCCCCATACAATATATTTTTTTAATTTCAATACAGCCAAATTGATCATCTTGTTTTCCTTTACCGTTTCTGGGTTTGAGTCATAGTTCAGAGAGTTTCATTCTCTCCAAGGTTAGGAAATAATTTGCCAATATTTTCTTCTAATATTTTCATACTTTCAGTTTTTACATTTAAATCTCTTACCTGCCTAGAATTTAACCTGGCAAGTGGTGTGAGCAATGGGCCCAATTTTGTTTTTTTTCCAATGTCTGTCTACTTAGCCTAACACCACTGGCAGGAAAGTCCATTCCTCCACCACTCTGAGATGCCGTCTTTTCATATACTACTTCTATATGCAAGGAGATCTCCTTCTGGGTTTTCTACTCTGCATCATTGCTCTGCCTATGCATGTATCAGTACCAACCTGGTTTGATTATAGAGGTTTTATACTATATTTTGATGGGGGTGTATCTACTTCATTGCTCTTCTTTTTTAGGGTTTCCTTGGCTATGATTATTTATCGGTTTTTCCTAATTCATTTGTCTGGCTTCCAGTTGGAATTTTTGACTATCAGTCAGTTTTCTGAAAACGAATTGACTTTTTGACTTGATATGCAACATGAGTTGGCTGCTTGTCACAAAGTCTGGAAGAGAGTAGGTACTTAATAAATGTTAACAGAAGCGAAATGCCTTGAGGTACTCTGCTCGACCCCCAATAGCAAACGTTGCCCCTAGATAGGGGAATCTATGATGATTTTTATCCCAATCACTTTAGTAAAACAAGAAGACTGAGTTAGTAACACTTAGGAAATGAAAGAAAGGGGGGGGGAGAGAGAGAGAGAGAGAGAGAGAGAGAGAGAGGAAGGGAAAGAGAGAAAGAGTGAGGGAAGGAAGAAAGCACTGGGCACATTGGTGTGCCTCCGATGAAGGTAACTGAATCGCCTTTCAGACAGTGAGGGAAGGAGCCTTTCCACTGGGTGCCCTTTGGAATGTTTTGAATTTATATTATATATATGCGTTTACCGTGCGTTTACATAATTACTCAACAAATTTCATATTACTCATTAATCAAAGCCACTGCATTTCAGTTAGTTCAATTAGGGAATTTCTTTCACATGTACTCTCTGCATATATGAGACAATTGTGACATTTGGCACCTGGGCGAAACAGAGAACCTCAGGCTTCTATCTGGGGTGTCCTGGGGTGACTTGGCTTGGGACTCAGTATCTTGGCTTTTGCACTGTTTTGTACTTTGTAGAACATACTGTCCTAGGAAAACAAGGGCAAGAACAGCTCCTTTCTTTAATAAGTGATTCAGATGTTGGAAATGGGGAAAAGAAAATATGGCACAAAGGAGCATATTTTCCAGGTTGTTACTTTCCTCCTGGAAAAGGCCATGTCAACCAACACAACCTTGATTAAGCAGGACCTACCCTGGTTCTACGGGGCTGATCTCACATGCTGGATTTGAGCAGTCAACCTGAGTCAAAGGAGGCTGTGAAAATCTGGGCTCACAGAAAAGTCCAAACGGACATGAGAAGGCTCAGAAGTTCACTCTGTCCCAGTGTGCTCTCTACCAATAGATGGACCCCCAGGTTTTACCCTCAACAATCCTCCTGATGAAGCAGAAAGATTCTGAGAATGGCGGACATGTCAAAGTTCCACCGATGCTTAGAACTCACTTCACCAAGGAACATTCAGACTCAGCAAAATGCTGTTAGTGGAGGCCTGAATTTGAATCCAGGATTTGCATCCTGACTCAGTTTACTAGCTGCATAAGCTCGAGCCTGTCTGGGACTCCATCTGGATTACACATGAAAAGAAGTAAATGGTATGAGGCATGTAAATGCTTAGGATGGGGCCCAGCATTAACTGTAATTAGTGTAATAACGTTTAGAACACTGCCAAACATGCCCTTCAACACAAAACAGAAAACAGGGCCCCCCTCTCTCCCACTTTAAGCGTTATCTGGTGTCGTTTCAAGCAATGAAAAAAGGAATAGAAAGCTCTCTACGTGTTTCCTCCATGGTCACAACTGACAGTATATTCAGTTGAGAAGATGTGTTGACCTGAGCACATGTGTGGAAAAGGCCAGTTGGAAAGGGCAATGATGGATCACACTATTCCATCCAATTTATTCCAAAGGAGCAAAAGTTCGTTGTTCTCCAACAGATGGCTGGTGCCCTTGTACCTGCACCAGGAGCCACACAAGAAGTCCAGTTGATGCTCCCAGCGAATTGGCCAGATGAGGCTCCTTCAGAAGAAGATGTAGTTGCAGAAGCCAGAAGACCACACTCACTCTCTCAGGCCTGGCATCCCCTACGCTGTGGTGTGCTGAATATTTACCATGCAAAAACCACTTCTCAATTACGCGTAATTGAGTTGCAAAGAGATTATTATTCCTTGCTGAAACTTGACTTCTCATCCTGGAAGCATATTTTTCTCATTGGGCAGAGGGGGTTGGGGGAGGTGCAAATTACATTAAAATCTGGTGGAAAATTTTGGTTGGAACAAGACACAAAAATGTTCCTTGTAGTTGCAGATGCCTCAGTTGTCATTCTTTAACAAAATCAGGGCTCACTTTGTAAAAACAAACACGACCCAGGCATGTTTGCCCTTTCTTTGGAATGAATCCATTGTGCTAAATTAGATTTTTCAAAAACCGTCACCAACAGCCCCAAGGTTGTATGTGGCCACTGCTGACTCTACAGTAGAGGAATTAAGGGCTAAATTTATTCTGCTGAGTGCCCAGATCTCTGCTTATCCAAAGGGCATTGGGATTCATTTTAGAAAATCCTAGAAATTACAGATGGGCATTCCTCCAGGGGTAAGTTAAAGAATTTAGGAGACACTCAGGCACAGTCTTCACACACTAAGAAAAAAACCTGATGACTTATGGGGTGCCCACTGACCTGAAATAGGTAAAATGCCTCCAGAGGAAGCACTTTTCGGTAAAATCTTTTGCTTTAAGCCATGTGCCTCTTCCCATCCTCGGGATTGTGAAAGAAGATGCACCACCTGAGACTCTGCTGCATCTCCTTAACTTTGTTCAAACAATAACGGAAGGGTCCCAGAAAAAATGAAGGTGTTTCTTCCACCCGATTGTTGTTGATTCTCGTTTCATGTTTCTATCATGATTTCAAAGGAGAGGAGAGACGTGAAGCTTAACACAGAGAAAGTCTTGAGTTTAAAAACCTTTGCAAGTCAGGCAGCTCTAACACTCCTGAATTGTACCTGATGATGCTTGTTTTTGATGTTAGTTTGTTTTTGTCATTGTGTTGTTTTGTTTTCTCTTCTTTTCCTTTTACAGCTCTGCAGGGGCATGTGTGCATCCCAATATATGAAAGGCAGTAACCAGATGATGTTTTCATTGCTTCAATGACAGCTATCCCATGCTGATGAGGGACAGACTGTCAGAAGAATACTTTGCCACATAGGTGACTTTTAAAAATAACCCTGTACATTACAAATTTTATTACAAAATGCAGTGGCATCATATCCTAGACAACAGATCCTGCCGTAACTCCGACTGTGTTAATTCCACCATATAAACATATGAGGACAATAAGTAAGGGTGCCAGCACATAAACACATCTCACATGCATATACAGAACAGAGACAGGGCAGGGCAAAGGGTTCTTCAGGGTCTTGGGCTGAACAAGATGTCGGAGGTTAGAAAATAAAGTTGGAGGCAAGTTCAGAAAGTCTAATTGATATTTCATGAGCAAGCCAGAGGGAAGAAACAATTGCCTTTAGCAACACAGGATAAAACATCTATTTTTAGAATAGTGTCTTAAAATGTTTAGAGCACTGAGGACCCTTTAAAGAAATCTGGTACGTATCAGTGAAAATAATTTTAAAAACCAAAGAAAACTCTCAAGCCAATGAAAAGGAAAGTGGGGAACGGCTGAGTAATTGATGGGTCTCCTGGCGGCTGAGCACCTGTGCAGAGCAGGAAAGGGACTGGGGGTATTTATCTCACTCTTCCCTTTGCATGGCACATTTTTATTTCCTTTGCAGTCCTCAGCACCCTCTGAGTGACCTCTGATAACAGCAATAGCCAGTGTTTCTATGATGCTCCACACTTGCCCTATAGCCTTATTTTAACCTCATGATGACCCTGTGACGTTTGAATTATTGTCGCCCATTTTACAGTTAAGGAAACTGAGAGTCAAATGATATGCAGGTTTCCTGAGATCACCACCAGAAGTGACAGAGCAGACCTCCACCCCTGTGTGGTCATTCGCATGACAAGCTCTCCCTACCAGGCCACACTGCCTCCCCTGGCCTAAAGTTCTAGCTAAAATGATACCACACACAGGGAAAACCAAATACCTAAACATTGTGCACAGTGATACGCAACATTGAGATACTGAGAAATATTCCTAGAGACATGTAGGTTGTTCGTTCAGCTGTTTAGAGACCGAAGCTTCATCAGACCCATCTGTATGTAAAGGGAGGCCCAGCTGCTAGAATACAAATAAAGTACTTGACTCTTTATGGTCCATATTTGTACTTTTCTGACAATTTTAGTTTCATGTTTTGAATGCATTCATTGGTAAGTCACCAGGGGAAAGCTGAATTAAAAATTATCAAGCTTATCACGGAGGCGTTCATACCAGACCTCATCTTCGCTGGAGATTTATAAATCTGGTTTGCAGTCTGAAGTCTTGGAATACCAATACCATCTTATTTCATGTCTTTATGTGAATAGGTCTGCCTGGAGCCAAGGACTATTTTGCTCGATTTAAAAGGGGAAAAATAATCGCAAATAGGGGGGAGGAAAAACAAAACATGGGCAGCACATATGATTTGAATTACAGTCAGATAATCACCATTCATGACCAGTCCAAGCTGGAAGCAAAGCTTGAATTTCTCCTCAGAGACAGTTCTCGGCTTAACTTTTAACAAGGGCTACAACTGACTATGACCTTTAAGTGAAAACTAAAGAAGTTCAACCTATTTAAGGCCTTTACGGACTTCTCCAGCCTCCTATGAAATTAGTCCTTTTGGAAGAAGATCATGTATGAGTTTCACTGGGAGTGGTAAAAACAGCCCTCCCACTCACCCACCCCCTCAGCAAATGTTCCAAAGAAAGTTTTGGTGTTTTTTTTCTGAAACAAATTTTCCAAGCGACATCACTGAGTACTATTCCTCAGCCTTTCTCTCTCTCTGTCTGGAGAACTTCAATCGAAATCTAAACATTTAATGTCTCTAAAGGTTTTCTTTCCCATTGAATTCCACGATAACCAGAGGTTTATCTTAACCTATGAACATTTGGGAATCCTTTTGGCACACACAAAGAGTATGAACTAAAAAACACATTCTATGGCTCAAAATCCCAATGACATACATGCTTCCTCTTGCTGTAACTCTTTTTCAGAGCCCATTCACCTCTCAGAGACAAGAAGGAATTAAAACCAAAGACCAATGACCCATCTCCAGTAGAAGGCATCAAGCCAGGTGTGACTTGCACTGAAACAGTGCCTGCATCTGTATGGCCCATAGTGTAGAGCCATGGTTCCCAACCCTGGCTGAACAAAGTCTCTTGGGAAACAATAACAAAAAATTGGATGCCCAGGCTGCCTGCTGACCAGTTACGTCAGAATCTCTAGGGAGTCCATTATTTTAGGGGTAGATTTGGGGCTTTGGAGTCAGAAAAGTCTGGTTCACATCTCATTGTTCCTGCTCACTGGTTTTTGGACAACTTAACCTCTCTGAGCTTAGCTTTCCGTATATATATATGTATATGTATTTAAATATAGATATATATTTAAACTCAGATGCCTACTTTATAAAGTAGTAAAAATGGGACAAAATATTATTTCTAAACATAGTGCCTGGCTTTAAGGGATCCATACTTACATAACAGCAAAATGTTTTGAAATATTTAACAATATTTTTCTTCAGAATTTCCCTCTCTCACCCTCAATTTGCCTTTCCCTTCAAAAGCTTAGCTAATTTGAGGAAGGAAGATGATTAATCTTAAAAGATTTAAAGAAGATACTTCATGAGTAAGAACATAATACCCCCAAGAATAGTAAAGGACTTCCTGGAGGCCAGAAGAGTCAGGTAAGAGGGTAAAAATCAGAAAGACTCAGGATAAAGACCGTGATTCCCCACCTACTCCATCCCTGCAATCCAGCCCTTAAAAGGACCCAATCCCCAGTTACATTTGTGGGATCGAAGAACAGGGAACACATATGACCTGTTTCCTGGGAATGGCCCCAGAAGGAAAGAAATGGCAGCATGAAATTTCTAGGTAGATGGAGACTTGGCCTGACGAATTTCCTATTCCCCAAATGCTTTTGAAGGCACGATATGATTTCTCTGTGGTAGAAAAGCAACAGGGGAGCCACAGGACCTGAGATGGCCGTGTCGATGGGAATCTAGGTAAAAAAGAAGATTACACCTTCTAATGACCAGGACCAGCCCACGTTAGGAAGGAATCAGCAAGTGCCAATGTTCAGAGATGGCATCCACACCTGGATATGCCCACCTACACTGTATGAGAGCCCTCCCAACTCCTTAGACAAAACCCAGGGGAAAAAGAAGAAGCCACAATGAGAAGAATAAAGAAGCTGTGTCTCTCACACCAGATTCTGTGATTTGAATTTCACACCTGCTGTTGACTTTAGTTTCTATGTTTCTTTGTTTTCATGGGTTTTTTAAAAATAATTTTTAGGATATAGTGCCCACATTATATAATAGTCCCCAGGGTAGGAGACTTTCATAATCTTCATGTAAGAGCCAGGGAAAGTAAAATCGTCAAGATAAATTTTTACTACCATGTGAGGGCCCATATATGAATTGAAATGAGGGCCCCTATATGAATTGAAATGAGTCAGATCAGCAGTATCTGAGCCCTTTCACTGTCTCTGATAGAACTAAAATCCAAGACACCGTGCTAGGCCTGACTTATAGTAAGCCAATCTAACAAGATGGAAAATGAACAAGCGGTCAACCAAAGAGATATTTTTTATTACAAAACACCAACTAAGTTTTCTGGTTGTTTTTCCTCAATTGATATATTTGACCAAAGCAAGAAATTCTAATCCATAACCCAAGGTTCTCTGACTGGCCCTGCTTCCAGACTATAGGACACCATAATATATAAAATAGAGTTACATACTAAAGTTAACAACTTCTGAAATACAGCTATAATAATTATGTGATTATATGTTATCCTGGATTAACATGTGGCCCATAATCCTTTGATATTCCAAAACTCAGCTGTGCCGTGGGATCTAACGAGTTTTATTTAATAGAAAGAGTTATTCGGTAATGTTACATACCAGATCGTTGTTCAAAACATTTATTGGGATTTAACACTATGAAGTAGATAAACAAGTGTTCCCCAGCTGCTAAATCTCACTTCATATATTTTAAACAATCCACTGTGCTGGCGATTTCTGAAATGTGAATAGACGTCATATCCAATGCACATTTTTAAATGTTACTTCTGAAGCTACATCTGCTTCGCATCGCTGTTCAAAGTGTTCCATTTTCCTCCAGGGTTACTTAATGATCATATTAGAATGGGCAAAAGTCAAGGACTGTATCCATTTTCTGAATGCAGGCCTTGATATTACACACTTACCTGGGGGGAGGAAAAGACATCTGAAACACTGGCAAACGTGTCAACCAGGCAATGAAACTGTGAAGATTAACAAAGCCAAATTTATAAAGTGCAATACGGTTCTCACATGAAAGAGGGAGGCACGGAGGAATTTTTCAAGCTATATTATTACTCTAACGTGAGTGGGTCATCCACTGAACTTTGTGCAATTTTTCAAGCTGTTCTGAAATGACTAATAATGACATGCAGTGTATAATACACTGAAATGTGTTGAAACTTTGGGTAACGTTCCCAGTTTGATATTTAAAACACTTGGTCAGCTAGGAAATGTTGCAGAGCCATTTTACTGCTCCGTGCATTGTGCTTTCACAATCTCCATCTCATTTCATTCCACGAGTTTGGAAATCTTGTCTCCCTCCCTACATTTCAAACAGTCCCTTGTCTTGCCAGCATATTTTAAAAGCAAGAAAATTAAAGCAAACCATCAATATGAGCACAGTTCTATGGAAACAAAGGGAATGGTGTTACAGTTGACACTCATACTGGTGTCCTAGAATTTGGTCTGTGTTTTGGTTAGCAGAATCTACTTGGCGCCCCAGGAGTCTGGCAAAATGGTTACTGCCATGAAAAAAAAAAAAAGGATAAAAGAAATTCAGCTTGCATTTGTAGATCTTTCTGAGAAAAAGGAATGGATTATGTAAGCAGATGTTGGAGATAGCTATTGTTCTTTTGCAAATATACAGAACGCGTGCCCCAAGAAGCCTAGGCCTTCCTAGGAACAACAGAATGAAAGTGCTGTCGGCATATCAGAAAGGAAAGGGGCCGCCTGGCGAGTAGCCAGCTAATTTGACCAATGTAAATAATGTGTTGGCACAGCTTGCACTCTAAAAATAGCACAGAAAAACTGCAGACTGTGGTCAACCTCCCAAATATTATGGAATGCAAGCAGAATTTCTGGAGCCTGAATTTTAAATATGGCAGTTTAAAGAAGGATTTGAGACCCTTGAAGCAATAGTCGATTTCTGTTTGAGTGACAGTCGTTCTAAATGAATAAAACAGTTGTTCTAAAGCAATGGGCAATACTGGCTAAGAAGCAAAATATTCTTAATTGGCAAAGAGTGAGAGGTCGTACCAGAGGAGAAATTGCTTGCCTGGGGAAGAGGTTCAATAAACAGTGATTGAAAAAAATGAATTGATCTTTTCAATATAAATTCTTCAGAACTAGCTAATGAATCTTAGGGGAAAATTGGCCTCCATACATTTTTTTACTTAATTGCATTACCCAGGCAGGCTGCTGAGCACTTCATTCACGCAATCTGACTTTTCATGATTTCTGGTGGGTCCCCCAAAATCTAATGTTTCATCAGAGAGCTGTGCTGGACTCCCAATAAGGATGACTTTAGTGGCATAGGTGAAGAAATTCTCAAGAAGGAATGGCTGCAACGTTGGAATAAGTGAGACCTTGACAAAGGTTACAATTTTGAGGAAGTCAAAACCCTTCGGGAAGATGGTTCTGTAGACTCACATCTTGCTCCTTTACCAGCGAATGTCACTGTTAAGTAAGTGATGGTGACCTCTTTTTAAGGGGAAATTCTTCCTCTTCCTTTCTTTGAAGCTTAGCAGTCCTGTTAGCAAAGTACAGTCTGTACACAGCCTATCTTCCCTCACGCCAAGTGACAGGGCCACGTGCTTCATCCTCCCAGTGTGACCTAATCCATGTTCCCAAACCACAACTGACCAAGACGACTGGGTCGTGTAAGGTGTGTAAGAATGGGAGGGAGTGTATTCAATTGTATATTTTTGAAATGGGTATATGTGTTTGAGAAGAGACTCCAGATGACACAAAAATTTTGGAAGGTGGAAAGCAATACTCTATAGAGGCCTGCTTTACTAAACATTGCTAAGCAGAACCGCTTTTAAAGTTAAACCTTATATGGAGCTCCGAAATTTAATACATACCAAAGTGGAATTGCTCCGGTTGAATCTGGTTAGGGGCGGTGGCAACATTCATTCTTCAAATCATTGTCCCAAATCAATTTATTTTGCCAAAGACTTGTTTCCCTGGTAAATAGGATAGCCTCTGTACTTGCTTTATAGTTGACCCAATGATACCTTATTAGCCTTGGTAACAATTAATGCTCTGAAATGTTCTACCTCATAGAGTGCTGTAGCATTTAAATACTTTCTCAGAACTTTTAACTTCCCCTCAGAGAAACAATATTAGAAAGACTCACAGTGTTATTTCTGTTATTTAAAAAGTTTCACAGACAATCATCTCTAGTCAGGGAAAAAAAGATCAATTAAAAGCTAAGATGGAACCATCCGCCTGGATAATTATAGCTTCTGACACTGTGTATGAATTGGACCATTCACCAAAAAATAAAGTTCTTCCAGCAGAGACAAGCTGTTCGTTTGCTCCTAGCTGAAGCTGCAAATCCCTGGTGCCAAATGTTGTGCTGGTGTCAATTAAGGCAGACTTCTCAGATTTCCACAGGGAAATAACAATAATCTTGCAATATCTTCAGAAATAACATTTAGGCTTTGTGTTAAGGAAACAATCAAATAAAGCCTTGACAAAATTGTTGCTAGGGGAAAACACGCCTGGGACAATCAAGAGATACTGCTCACTGAAGATCAAAGGTACAGTGGAAGCTATGGATCTGAAGACCTCACTAGTGACCTGGACTCTCCAGAATCCTTCATGGCTAACAAGGGAGTGACTTCAGATGCATCTTCTGGGAGCTAACCAAAGGAGCCAATGCTCCCTAGGAAATGCTTTGGCCTGTACTTTTGGAAGGCTTTATGTAGGATGTTAGATGTGATTCTCCCCTCCCAATACTGCAATGCCATGAATACCTTCAGCACGCTGAGAAGAGAAAGGGTGCTAAACCGCTCCAGGTCCAATCCTGCACAACTATGGAAAGGAAATGTCAACAAGTGCTGTAGAGCGGCAGCCAGGAATCAAAAGGGCTGGGCTTTGGAGAAGCATAGTGCGTAGTTTTGCCTCAGATCCATCTCCTAGAGGGAATTGTGCCTGGTAAATGCCCTCCTGTTAGCCAAGGGTGGAGATGTCGGTTGGTATCTCAGTAAGGTTTCACCTTGGACTGCTTTCAAAATGGCAGAAAGGGAAGAAAAATGAACTGCAGCAAATCTGACCATGGAATTCCATGCAGATCAGTAGAATGAGGGAATTTGTTTTTCCCCTCAGCAACCAAGTTTCCTTTTCAGGTTTGAGGGATCCCAGTACTTTGTTCCAGGTATTGAGAGAAAGGCAAAAGCAAACCACTGAGCTATTAAAGCAACTGTGCCGGGTAGAAGGCAGAGCTCCTTGGGCCTTCATTATAAGCATTGCATAACAGATGACCAAGATAGCTTTGCCTCATCCCCCAAGGTGAACTGTGAGCTGCGTGGGTTCAAAAAGTCCATCTGTATCTTTTTATCTGGTCCACTGTGACAAGTAAAATATCAAAAGAACTGAGATATATGTTGGCCTGATGAGGAGACAACTTCAAGCCATAAACCAATCAACCACAAGCAGGAGACCTAGAAATGAATTCAGTAAACGTGAAGCCCACTGGGCCTGCTGCTGTATTTGCATGCATTCCCCAGGAGGAGAGTGGCAATCTCCTGGGCTAAAGAATTGGAAAAGGAAAGAAGACAGGTACCTGCATGGACTGGCCATAGATTTATGACAGCATTTATCACATGACATTAGCATTGTTTATGGCTCCATCTTCTTCAACAGACTATATAGTCCTTAGAAAAGGAGCAACCATGTCCACATCTAGCACAGTTCAGGGCACACGGCAGGGATTCAATAAATCTTTATCCAAAAAGTAATGATTTCTGTCTAGCCTAAAGAACTATGGACAACATAGCCTCTTAAAATTCCTTTCCAGCCACCAGATTCAATGATGGAAGCTTGGGGGGAGGAGGGAGTATAGATCTTATTTTTACTACACCTCTGTGTTAAGACAAGGCTACATCAATAATGACGGGTCTCACTGAACTCAATCACAGAATCAGGGCATCTGAGTTTTACTTGGGTTGTTTTCTGATTTATCTGCATGAGCAACTCCAGGCTTGAGTGTAACATTTTATGTTCCATTTTGTTTTGATGGCGGCCTTTGGAAACTGTGATAGCCATTTTGAAGAGTAGCTCCCTCCATTTTCCCTGGGACCATCCATCCCCCTGGGTGACAATGAGTGTTTTATCATGGAGCCCTGTAAACCAGAGTCCAGGCATCAGAAAACAGAAAATCACTGGCTTCCGAGATCTCTGAAGGACCAAGACTAAACGCTTCTTCCGGGCCCCCGTGGCATGGGGGCCTCATTCCTTTGCTGAGGATTAATCCAGAACGTAGAATTTGGACAGACTGGTCTGGGTGTTGCTCCTGCTCTGGGCAACTCATCGGCCGCAGTTTCCCGCTTGGCTACCTCCAGGCTGCACAAGACCATTTTTGTCTGTGTCAATGACTGGCCTCCCTCACGGCTCTGCTTTTTCTCAACTTGGTCTTGGCCCATGAGCATCAGAACGCGCAGATTCATCACATCTCAGTGGTCTGTACAAAGTGGGTTGGGTTGTGTGTTTGGGGTTCTGCTTTTTTGGTGTTAGTGGTGGGTTTTTGGGGTTTTTTTGTGTTTTTGGTTTTTTGTTTTTGTTTGTTTGGCATATTGAGAAAGACAACATTTTGCCCTATGTTCCCTATCATTTCTGATGGCTGACACTGTCCACAGACAAGAACAGCCCTGGCCATCAAGAGAAGCCCATGTGGCACACAAGGACAGGGCTCAGCGTGGGCACCATCCCTGCCCCCAGCTGTAAACAAAGGGCTCAGCTTGACTGGCTGGGCTGGGCACTGGCCACTGCACCCTGCAGGAAGCCTGGACAGCACACACAAGCCTGCCACAGGATCCTTTCCTGGGACGCTGGGAGCAGCCTGGGGCTCAGCCCTGGCAGCACAGGGGCCAGTGGAGAGATGGTGGCCAGCGGAATGCAAGGCTAGCATTGCAAGGGGAAGAAATGAGGTCCAGTCGACCTTCTCAGGGCAAGTAGAAAGGAGGTAACTATGCGATTTTGCCGAGGTTTCCAGAACCCAGAAGCATTTAGAGGATATTCATGGAAGTGATTATAAGCATGAGCTATGCCCACTTGTTTCCAATCCAGGTTGCTGAAAGGGAAGAGCACAGAAGTAGCTGGCACCTGGGAGGGCCTGGGCTTACCCCATTGATGGAGGCCCCGGGAGGAGCTGGACTCATTGCCCCAGGCATCCGACTGTTCCCACCACAGCAGCTCAGTCTTAGGGCTTTTAATAAAAGTGGCAATAAAATAAACTTTTATTCAAAATGCGTTGGATCAACTTCAAGCATTGTCCCCCCAGACTCCCTACCACATCCCCTGGATCAATATATCAGAGTAATACAGCTGGATTCATTTAAATATATCAACAGTGGCTTCCTGGAGCCAGTTCCTCGGGTCAAAAGTGATTTTCAAGACATTTGGGGCAGGTTGTCATTGGAATACCATTTTACAGACCCAAATTACTAGCTACTAGAGTCTATGGTAAAGTGTTCCCCTTTAAGTAAACTTACTTTCTTCCTCTAAGACCTCAGAGAAAAATAACAATTCAAAAGATTTTTTTTTCCCCTAAGTTCTTTCTACATTAGCAGTTTTTATTGCCAAAAACCATTTGCTGTGTGTGAAGCACTGTGAAAGGTCCTGGGTGCCTTATCTAGATACTATCTGGCAAGCTGGTTGCTGCAGGATAAAAAGACTATTTTCCGTTTAACTTCAAGAGTTTGCCCAGCCTATGTTACAGGAGATAAGGGCTGGGGACAATGGAACTCGCCACAGTTGGGGAAGTAAAAGATAAAAAGAACAGTCTCAGCAGCTTGCCCAGATTCTTTTGTGAAACACTAAAAGCTCAGTCATTTGACATACAAAGTTCAAAATTCCTTTTACATATTCCGTATCTTCTCTTTTGTTTTAATTTTTCATCATTCATGTATCCCCAGTTTATGTCCATTTAGCCCCCCCGCCCCTAGAATCCTTTCCATTACTCTGCTCACCCCAGCTGCCCCCATCCTTCAAGTCTCCCTCAATGCTTTTAAAATTAAGAGCCCTAGTTGGAATCCCAGCCCTGGCACTGACCAGCAAATGCCTTTGGGTGAGTTACTTTGACCCTCTGAGGCTTGTCTGTAAAATGGGTCCATAATCTCTGACCTTGCAGGGAATCACGAGACCAATGTTGATAAGGAAAGGCACAATGACATGATGATTCTAGAGTGACAGCAAAGTAGAGTTACACCTCTTCCTCCAAACCCAGAGCACAAATGTCTGGACCACTCACTTAACAAGTAGCCCAAGCTGGTGGTCCCTTCTTCTTTTTGGGGGGCGTGGTGGGGGAGACATTTGATGTTTAGTTTCTCTCTGTCATGAGATTTCATGAGTAAGGAAAGATTATCAGAACACAAAAATACTCATGAATGAGCTGACAAAATGGACTATTTATAAAATTAGAAAAACATGTCATTGCATTGTCATTTACATATAATGCTAAAATTATAATTAAATTAGAAGAGCTCAGATCAGAGGCATTGTCACTGACAGGTAAGGAAATGGTAGCATAGGTCTAGTTAACAAGTGAAGAAAAACAGCTCTGGAATGATGCCACGACGGCCATGTTGGAAGCAGGAGATAGAAATAGCCAAGGCTAAAGAGGGTCCCAGGAGGAAACAGAAATGGCCTCTTATATTTTGGCCCAAATGACCTTTACGTGATCTAACGCTGTGAAAGTCACAGGGAAAGGCGCTGGTACAAGACAATTTTGTCAGAAAAAATTATGCCTCAAATGCCCCAGCTCGATACATTCTGTGTTCATACCAAGAAATCAGCACATTTCTGCAGAATAACCTCTATTCTGCTTACTCTAACATAAAGTAGACCTACTTTCATAGTTTTAAATATCTTTTCTGGCGGGGGGCAGGGCGGGGGTTGCACAATGCACTATAGCAATTTTGGTCTTAGTTTTAAATGGCACTTTTTCTAGAACCAAGTATCCTCAGATACTGGGGCTCTGGACGCACCTGCCTCGGTTGCATGGGGGGCCCATCCACACAGAAGCCCTGACACAGCTCTTCCTGGAGTCCACCGGGAGAGAGGGAATAATCCACTGTGATTAATTACAGAAAACCCACAGATGAACCTGGTAAGTACTCAAGAAACGATCCTTTCTGATAATCTTTATAATACAGAATATTACTATGTAAAAGTAAAGATTTTTCAAGTTTTTTCAAGTTGTTCACTTGTTACAAAGAGAAAATAAATTGTGTCAGTGAGAAGAGAATCATAATCGCAAACAGTATCACAGGCCAGGGCTTTCTAGAGAATGAGCACCTCATGAACTTGAGAATGACCCCTAGAAAGATTCCCTTTGAAGACCAGGGTGTCCAACCATCTGATTTAGCATCCCTGCTTCTGGAACCCAACCACAGCCCTCAGGACCCACAGTGCTGAAAAGCTCACTTCAGCAGCTCCAAAGATGTACGTAGCGTGTCAGGCAAGAGAAGACAAATTCCGTAAGTAAGGTACAATAAACTTTGAGGCTACACCTGGCTCGAGAACACGAAATGTGTCTGGAAGGACAGCTGTGAAGGGAACGATGGCGATTTTCAGCGTTGGAACTTTTCGGGATGGTGTGAAATGTCTCCTCGAGTTCATCATTTTAAGGTGCTGTGAGTCCGCTGCACATAACGAATGACCTGTGGCTATCAGGCTGCTCACTGGGAGCTTCGGCACCCGCCATCATCACCAGGAGCACCCCAGTGACTCATCAGTCTTTCCCCATGCGTGAAATAGGAACAATGAGGCTGAGAAGGGAGGGTGTGAGACAGAGTGGCCAGGCCCGTGCACTTGTGTGTCGGAGCAAGAATTAAGCACAATGTGGTGTTAACCCTCCAAGACGCAGTGTCAGGCAGCCATGAGGGGGTCCTGCCCCAACCCGCCACGCCCTTGCCCTGTCTTCGCTAACTTATGGCCATGGGTGGGCAATAATCCAAGGTGACCTTCAAAAATAGTCAAGGCTGACTGTCTGATTTGGAACAGTCATCCTTTATCATTTGCTCACATCCCTCCTCCCCATTTTCTTTCCAGTGAAAACGATATCCATTTTCAAGATCTCTTCACAAACGATGATTTACGAGTGAAGGACTCAGAAGAATGGAGTCACATGATATGTTTTCATTAAAAAACAAGCCACTGCCTCTTAAGGTTTTTGCATTTTCTACCAGCTACTATGGTGTTTACTTTAAATACCTACAAATTTAAACTCCAATTTAAGATTATAAACCTTGAAAAGAAAAAAAGAAGCATGTAAGCCAAGTATTTCTTTATCTTGGCTACAGAATCCTATTGAATCAATTCTTATACAGTCAGTGCTGGGAGGGAAGAGATTATTGGATTCGATCTATTTCCATAAGGCCTGGTGTCTAGAGACGAGGCATCATCTGCCCAAGTTTATCTCCAAATCCGGCTGTCAAACAAGGAAATGACACATTTGTTCAGTCAATCTTTATTGAATGGATTTCCAAAAATATGCCCTGCAAAAATGACTGGGAAATCTCTGTGCTCTTGATGTGTTTGCAACCTAGTCTAGGAAAGAGATACCTGGAGTCAGGCCAGGTGGGGGTGTTGTGGTCACATTGTCAGGATTCTTACAGATGCTTCCTCCCTGGAAGGTGGCACGGGATACTCAGGAGAAGTCTTGCTGAAAACACCTTCCCAGTTGAGAGAGCCAAAGTCCAAAGGCCTAGCGCTGAGACTAGAGTGTGGTACATCTTGGAGAAGCTGAAATGTGCAAATGGCTGGTGTGAGCATAGTATGCAAGATGGAGAGGCCAGCCATGAGGCTGGAGAGGGAAGCAGGGGCCTGGAAGGCCTGAGGGCTGTGCTAATGAAAGCCGTAGAACCAGCAGAGAGGTTTAACCATAAAGGAGCCAGACAGGATGAGTGTATCAGAAGGCAGCTCTAGAAGCTCGTGGAGGAAGGATTGCATGGGGGCAAGAAAACCACCTCAGAGGCCATCGCAATAACCCAGGCCAGGAAAGAGGACCTGAGACAAGGTAGAGAGAGGTAGAATTAACATAGATATTGATAACCAAATGGTTACCAACGTGGAGATCAGAGAAGTGAGGTATCAGGAACAACCCCAGGTTTCTGGCTTGGGCTACTGGATAAGTGGTCATTGATTCTTTGAGAAAAGAATTGATGAGAAGGTTAAGATTTGAAAAGGGAAACAAGTTATGCTGAAGTGAGGCGTTGGTATCCTATTAGGTTGGAAGTGGCCATGGGACATCCAAAGGAAGAGGTCAAGAAGCAATTATTTAAAGGGAACTAAAACTCAGGAAACGGAGATGCCCTAGACATTGGGAGTGACTCACATATGAACAAGATAGGGGAAGGGAAAGGAAGATAAGGCAGGAAAAGGACGTGAAAAAAGAAGAGAAGAATATCAAGGACGGAATACCAACATTTAAGGAAGGAAGAAAGACGGAAGGAAAATGGGAGAGTGGACAAATGGAGGCTGAAGGGACCAGAGGTTTTGGTAAAACAAAAGGAGAAGAATTGTAAAAACAGGAGTATAAGACCTGGATGGTTAGTGGTGTGGTCAGAAGGGAAGATGAATGAGTTTAAGCCAACAAGGTCTCCAGGGACGGGGAGAGGATCTTCAGCCATCCCCAAGCCAGCGATCAACATGAATAAAAACGAATACTGTCTGTCAAGTACAGACTACGGTTTTGATGGAAAAAATTTTATTTGCATTTGCTTTGTAAATACTATCTTAAGACGAATCCCTCAGCTATACCTGCCAACCAGGTAACTGCCCTCCGACCTCCCCTATTTACGAAATGTGGTGCTTCTCCTGAGCTGAGAGTTTCAGTGGGACGAAGTCACGGTGCAACCTTGGCAGAGGGTTCTTGAACCGAAGTGATGCAAACGAAAACGTTCCTGGAGAGGAAGCAGTCAAGAGCCTGTGGGCCAAGGGGTTTGATGGCCATCATTTGGGTATAGAAGATTCCAGAGCCATGGGAGGCACAGTGGGAAAAGGATGACCAGGAGCCTAAGGTCCAAGGAAATGAGAGATCCTGAGAATTCAGGAGATGGCAGAGACCAAAGAAATGCTTTTCATACCATACTGATGAAGAAGAGAAGGCAAAGAAATTGTGGGGGAAAAGAGGAGAGAGTCAAGAGAGAGAAGACAGGGGGCTGGGGGCGGGGGAAACAGAGAAGAGAACAAACAATAGAAGAGATGGCAGGGGCATCAATCCTCAAACCTGCTGACCAGTTCCCAGGGCTCTGAGAGCTCTGCCTCCACTTCCAAACTTGAGTTCTACTCCCAGGACAATTGAAGACCCCAAACAGAGGCTGCCCAGGTCCTGGCAAGGAATGTGCTCCTGTGACCCCTAAGCCAAGGGGACAGAACTCAGGCTGTGAACTCCATGACTGCCCCTCCAGGGGCCAGACTGATGGGGGGAAGACTGCCAGAAACAATCACTGGTCTCTGAACGTCCAGCAGTCTCCATTTGTACGTCCTCGGCTCCAGGGCCGTACTCCACAGCTTTTCCTTGTCTCAGGATCACTCATGAGAGGAAAGCGGAGCCGGGCTCTACAAGCAGATCATGTAAGCAGCCATCCTTAGTATCACACCCAGAGCCCAGTGCCCAACGAATGCCCCACTGGTGGTTCTAAAGAGGAGAAGGAAAAGGCTCACCCTGAGCTGGCATGAAGAAAATATGGACAATGGTACTGGTAGTCAATAAATCTGTTAGAATTTGAAGATATTCTGTAAAACTAGCAAAGAAAGGTACTAACCCCAAGGCAGAATTGCCATTTCTACTTTAGGTCCTCCAATTGTTTCTCTTTACGCCGACGAGGAATCCAACCCCCATGACTGTACCTACAAGGTCATTACCCTGACTCTCCAGTCTCCTGGCACGTCATATCCTTCCTGCCTTGCTCAGCTCTGGCCACTGGCCTTTCCTCTGTTCCTTGTTACCGCCTTTCGGGCTTTTCCAGTTTCCTCTGCCTGGAATATCTCTGCCCTGGACTTCTGCATGGCAGATTCCGGCTCATTATTCAGGTCTCATCTTAAATGCCATCTCCTCCCTGAGGCCTTCCAGAGCAGCCCACCTAGACCCACACCTGTCACTCTCTGTCCCGTGGCACAGCTGTCACTCCCAGTTCCATGACCCTGTTGAGAAGTTGGCATGGCCCTCATCACTAGCCAAAAGATTTGCATCCAGTGAGATAGTAGCTGATTGCCCAGCCTCTCACTCCAGAAGGTAACAATCATCAGAGGACACTCTTGACTGTCTCATTTTATGGTGTCCTGCAATAACCGGGCATAAAGGAAGCAATGATGTATTTTGTAAATGAATTATGGCTAATATAGTCACACACATAATAACACCAAGGCTCAAGGAGAGATGAGAAGTAAAGCTTGGGCGCTTCCGCCTCCAGCTGGAAAGGAGTCCTTCCCGGGTGGACCAGGAAGATCCTGTGTTCTTCAGTGTCTCCATGCTTCTATTTCCACCTCGTCAGCTCTCTTCCATTGCTCAGCTCCTGCCACTCTGACTCCCCAAAGGGCCACCATAAACTTTCAAATAGGCAGTCCCAGCATCCATTCTCTGACCTCAATCTAGTTCATCTCTTCTGCAATATTTGTCACTGTAGACCGTAAAGTGACTTCTGAGACTTTCTTCACTCTGTGTCAACGACACCACTCTACCCTAATCCTAATATTGCCTCCAACTATCAACCCTGATTCCCAACCTGGAAGTCCATGGGGTCCCGCCCTTGATCTTCTCATGCAAGTCTCTCACCTGCCCATAAGGTGGCCCTCGTCTGTGTTTAAAGCTGCCTGCTCTCTATAAAAGCTCCTTCAGCTTGAGAAAATCCCCCAGGCTGCACTCCTACGCACTCTGCTTTGAGTCTTCTTGTCTCTGGTTTTGGCCCATTAGCCTTCATTGGTCTGGAGAGGAAACTTCAAAGTCTTGACCTTGCTCACAAAGCTCTTCACCATCTGACATCATCACCTCCGATCATGCCTGCTGGCCATTTCCCTCATTTCCATGAAATGCATTCTACCTTCCAGCTCCTGCATTTCTCTCTATCCTCTGAACTTGCCTTGTCCTTCTGTCAGGGCCACCACATTGTACGTAGACCACAGTATGAATACACATACACACACACACATACAGAATTGCACAATCTGCTCATCCATGCATAGTAACCCTGCCCTTTAACGATGTCTTGCCTTTGTCCGTCCTTTCCTTGGCCTGGAATGTCTTCAGCTCTCCTCTTTGTCCCCTCTCTAAAATCCTTTCCAACTCCTCCAGGTAAAGTTATTTGCTTGTCTTCCCAGGCTCCCTCAGCAGCTTGAACAACCCCAGTCATCACACATTCTACTCTCATGATCTGCTTACTTGTCTGTCCCACCCTTTAGTCTGGAAGTGGAGACATGTTCCATTCACTTTTTTCTGTTAAAATACCACCTGCCCAGCACTTACATGGTACATGAACAGTACACATGAGATGCCTATGGAATGAACAAGCCATTTTTCTAAGTAGGATTTACAAGCCTGGACAGTAGGGTTTATAAGCCTGATGCTCCCACATCACCTTATCCAGAGAAGAATTGTTCCTAATTAAGTTTTTTTGTAGAAATAAAGGGTCTTTAAGGGAGACTCCATCACCTATAAACTTCAGAAGAGTCTAGGAGTTGCTCACAGTCATTTATTTATTCAACAAATATTTACGGAGCACCTACCATGCCCCAGGTGCTTTGCTAGGCCTGGGCATCCAGCAGAGAGAGCAAAGCCCGGCTGTTGAGCTTGGCTTCTGGAAAAGGGGTATGGGGAAGGGTTAGCCAATAGGCAAATAGGCCAAAACTCTTTTAGTACCTAAGATGGTAACAGGTACTAAGGAGAAAAATTAGGCCAGGTGAGGGTACGGGGAGAATGCCCAGATGTTGGGAGAGAGGGTTTGCTATTTTAGACACAATGCTCAAGGAAGGCTTCAGAGATTGGAATGCCAATGACGTACATGCATGATGAAATTCATTATTAAAAACTATTTTTGAGCACCGTAGCGGTGCTTAGCTTTGCCAACTACTTTCTCTGCTCCCACGAAACAGCTTTGATTTCACCTGTCCTGCCATATCCTCAGGTATGGACACGCAACCATTGTTGCCGCCCCTACTGACATCTGAGGACTCTGAGGAGGGAGGAATGACGGTCCTTCTGGAAGGACTGACCCTATGGCAGCTCCAGCTCCAGGTCCCAGCCTCCTGGTTTCTCACAGGAAGAAAAAGGGCAGCTGGGACTAACTGGCTCTACTGTGCTTCCTGCTTTGAAACATGTTACTGAGGACATGCGCTCAGGGAGGAGCCGGTGGTCCTCTCAGGCACTCTGAGGGTGCTTCCTCATTTGTAACATGAAGATTTTAACACCAGTTCTGCCTCCCAATCCTGTCCTGGCCTGCTGAGGAGAAAATACGTTTTAAAGGTAGGTTATGAAACAAGACACACAGTCAGCGTTGTTCTTTTTCTCACAAGAGGTGTGTGGAGCTTTCTTGTCCTCTCGTGGCCTCCATACTTCTTGCCAATTCACTCCTCATGTTCCCCTTGCTCTTTATACCTGAAAGGTGGCTTTCCTTGTATGGCCTCACTTAATCCTTGCACTGGCCCAGGGAAGCAGGCCTAACTTAGAGATTGGGAGTCTGAGACCCAGACAAAGAGAATGACAGGTCATCAGTTAACCTGTGACCAGGCAGAAATTCAATTCAGGTTTTTCCATTCTTTTTTCCCTCCATAACTGCCTTTTCAGGCTGAACCACCGCCCTAAGCAAACACAGAAAAACACACCACGTTCCACAGTGGCACAGGGTTTGGGTCTTTAAATAAGGCTATAAAAATATCACTTTGCAGTTCCCTTCGATAATGCTACTCTCATCAATGAGTTTCATCAAGTCGATCCCAATTTGGCCCCCGCCTCCTGTCTAAGGTTAACTTGTCGATTTGGCTAAAGGGCGCTTTCAAGACGCAAAGACTTGCTTAATACAAAGTTCAATTCTGGAGAGTTTTAAAAAAATGTTTTCAGAATTCCAACTTTCCTGAATCTGATAGAACTTTAATTAGGCAGTAATTTGGACAGATAGGAGGCTGGCTTCTCCCCCTAACTGAATTCTGGTGCTAAGCACTCGGGAATGATACTAATGTGGTGAGTGGCTAATAATTAAAGGATTTAATTAAGCGTCGTCTGGGAACGTGTCTAGTAGCTCAGTGTGTGTGCTGGCAGCTCCCAGCAGTCTGGGTGGTTCCAGGCGGGGAGGCAAGCATTGTTGAAGGTGAAGGAACTGGTTATTTGGGGAAGATTTTCTAGTCCACAGCTAAGAGAAATACATGTTAACTATTGATAATACATATCTGGGGCAAGAGTTTCATTGAAAATGGTAAAGATGGGGGATTTTTAATTGTTTAACATCCAATTATTTGCTGCTATGAGCCCAACATCTAGCATCTTAAATGGAGGACAAGAGGTCTTCTGTTCCTCTCTATTTCTAGACCTGAACACACTGTAGGTGCTCAATGAATGCTCAGGATTGAAACAGTAAATGAATGCATAAGTACTAAAAAGCATCTCCAAAAGCAAACAAACTACCATGTCATGCTGAGCCAAAAAGAAAAAAGAAAAAAAAAACCCACACAGGATACAAAATCTACAGATAGTATGATCCAACTGTGTAAATAAATACATGGAAAAAGAATTGAAGGAAATGTTAGTGGTTATTTCTGGTGGAGGAGATCATGGATTTTTTTCCCCTCTGATTCTTGATTTTCTATCGTTTAAAACTACATGTAAAAATACAATAATATATAATTTTATATAATTATATTATATATTTATATATAATTATATATAATATAAATAATATTTTATATGTATTTCTCTTAAAACCCATAGAGTTGATGTATATCAAAGAGAAAGAAAATGCTGCTATTTTTGATGAGGCACCAAACTCATAGGTGGATGAGACCTTAGGAATGAGCCATTCAATCAGTCAGTCAGTCAACAAACAGCATATTAAGCACTGTGCACCTACTATGCCTGGCAATGTGTTAGGTGTGGTCCCTGCACTTACTATATGCCATCTCTTAAAAACTTTTGCATTTATCTCAGTTAATTCCCGTAACCATCTGTATGTGGTAGGTACTATCATTTTAATTTCTGATTTACAAATGAGGAATTTGCTCAAGGTTGCACATCTATTAAGCAGGATCCAAACCAAAGCATTTAATCCCACAGCTGTAGATCTTAGCTGCTCTGCCAGCCAAGTCTGGTGGCCCTATCAGGCCAACCCCTCCAACTCCTATACTCTGTCTTCCTTTACATTCCATTCACTGGCTTTGTTCAGCTCTCAGAACCACGCAGAATAAAGGAATCCATCACCCACTGAATGACCGTGTGTCCTCCTGAAGCCCTCTGTGTTCCAGACTAAACATTCCTGGGTTCTTCGGTTATCTGTCAGGGTTTTCTATGAACCACAACCCCATTACTTTCCTCTAGACCTCCCCCATGTTTCAACCTCCTTAGAATTTGGCTCCGTAGCAGAACTCCTCGTGTGGTTTGACCATGCAGTTGACTGTACCCCACGCTGTTCTGTGTGGTCTGACCAGCACAGAGGGTCACCTCTCTGAGCCAGACACTGGACTTCTATTATCACAGCTCAAAGGCATGCTCATTTTGGCTCCTCTGCGGAGTTTTTTTTTTTCTTAAACATTGAACTTGCATTCTTTAGTACATAGCATACATAGATTAAGTCCTCTGTGATGAATTCTAAACTAGAGAAGCAAATAAGTCCCAAAGCCTATATTCTAAAACTTCACTTGTAGGCCAATTATTTGAAATCAAAACATTAATAAAAACACAATAATACATGATGATTATACGTGCAGGTCAAATCACCAAGCCTATAGCCCTCCCATAATTGTGATACATTTTGTTTGAAATAATGTACAAAACATTAGTAAGGACTCATATTTTTTAAGCATATCAAAGCCTTTTAAACATAGAGAATACCCAATACTGTCTTAGTAAATACAGAGTCATTTCCTGGCATGTTCGCGTGCTGTTAATTATTAGAGCAAAACTGTTGAATATGATATGTTTTACTTATCTTAAATTCCAAGGTTTGAGGTAAAGTAAGTTTTATTAAAGCAGATATAAGAGGTGGTTAAAGATTTTAGGGATAGATGCTGGGAAGAGTCTGGGGAGATTCGAGAAGAGCATAAGAGATCCATAGAGCTGGTATTTTGTGTCTAAATCAACTTTGAACCACGCCCCTGCCATTTTTCCTGATACAGCCTACAGCTGCATTACTCTTGATTTGAAATCCTCTCTTTTGCTTTCTCAAAATGTCTTGCTTTCGGTTCCAGAATGAGGGGTTAGCTTGGGGACATAAATGTCCACAAAATTACAGCCAACTGAATCTAGAGGCCCAACAAAATTGTCAGGGCTTTTCTCCATCCCTGGACTCTGCTTTCTCTATGATGGCTTCATTTTAGGCAGGTTCTCAATTCTTAGACACAAAGAGGCCTGCAGTAGCTCTAGTTTTACATTTCACCACCTTAATCACCCCAGCCAAAAAAGGGCTCCTCTTTCCCACAGTTCCCACACAATGTCTAGGTTTGATTCTCATTGGATCAGTTTCAGTCATGTGCCCATCTCTCAGTCAATCATGAGGACCAGAAGAATGGGAAACACTGATTGGCTAAGCCCAAGCTATATGCCCACCCCCAAAGCAGGTAGAGGGGTGGGTAGAAAGGAAGCGAAATAGTGGTCAGCCCCATTTAAACCCATGGACACATTAATATGGAAAGGGAGAGGGATGGTTCCCAAGGTGATTAAGCTGCTATGGTCAGTAGAAGGGTGAGAGGAGATTGATGGACAAAAACCCCAAATATCTACTATAGGGAAGAAAAGAGCTTTACCTTTACTGAGGGCCTACTATGTGACGAGCACTAGGTGCCCTACAAGGCATCCCAGAAGATGGGAGGTCGTCCTCCCAGAAGAAAAGATGGGTAACCACTTAGCAAATCAGCCCAGAACTAAGGGATAAGCAAAACCCAAGGCAAGTAGGAGGGCCTCCTGGTGACAGGATTAAGAAAGAAGAGATGTAAGGAGAATTTTTTAGGGGAAATCATTGCACTAAAAGAAAAAAGAATAACATGTGAAAGGAATGTTCCTCGACCTGCTGTCTATAAGTCAGGTTTGCCTGTAATTATTACACTAAAAGGAGCCCAACTTGAGGACCACCTGGAGTGAATGGTCTTGTCAACGTGGTATCACCTTCCACACCCTTCTAAGGAGTGGGAAACTATAATTCCCAGAATCCCTTCCCTGTGTGGTGCCCTATGAGACCCACAAGGAGGACTCGGGGCAGGGCTCTTCTGTTGGGCCTCGATCACTCAACTCTTCAGTCACCTGGAGTCGGGGCTATGATTTTCTGGGCCTCTTAAGATGCTCAGTCTAAAAATAACTTTGTGCAGAGGGAGAAACATAAATAAATCAATTAGATTACAGACCTGCCATCTTTAAACTCCATGAATTCCTACAGTTTTCAGGAGATGGTGAGAGGTGCTTGGACTTTGTAACTAGATAGGCCTAGATTAATATCCTGGTTTTGAGCCTTACTAGATGTTTACACTACATTTAAATTGTTGAGCCTCAGTTTTCTTTATCTGTAAAATGGGATAATAATAGTAGTACTAGTGAAGTAAGTAGAATCATTTTTACACATCAGGAAACTTCCAGAAACATAGAGCAATGTTGTGCGAAGGGGTAACTAGAGGAAAGGTACTTTATACTCTTCCATAATCTTTATCAGTGCCCTCCCAACAAGCCACACCCTCCCACCTAAAAGCATAATCTAAGTAAAAAGTTTGCACTTGCATTTAAAACATAATTCAATGTTGCAATTTAATGTTGAAATGAAATTCAAAAGACACTCCTAGCCCCTTCCTGACAGAATGCCACCTTCCCTTATACGTTGCCACTTCCCAAGAGAAAATCAATGTGAAACCAGAGTAATCTCTCTAAAATATTTCTTTCTCATGATGATGTTTCATCAAAACTCGACTCTGATGCTCCCTCTCAATAAAATCGTTAGGTTAATGATTTTAAATATCCAGATTAACTCTCCAATTTAAACCATTCCGTGAGATAAACCTGAGACTAACTAGGTGTAAAAGGAATGTTGTCACTTGGAGGAAAAACCAATGGTAAGTGGTTGAAAAGATCAATAAAATCAAAAGGTCTCTAGCCCGGCTAACTAAGAAAAAAAGAGAAAGGACACAAATTACTAATATCAGGAAAGGAAGAGGGGACATCACTACAGAGCCCATGGAAATTAAAAGTATAATAAAGGAACACTATGAATAACTCAATGCCCACAAATTTGATAACTGAGATGAAATGAACCAATTCCTTGAATGATGCAATCTCCCAAAACTCACACAAGGAGAAACAGATGATGCGAATAGGCCTCCATCTATTGAATAAATTGAATCAATAATTAATAATCTTCCCAAACAAAAAGCACCAGGTGGGTTCATTAGCAACTTCTACCAAACATTTAAGGGAGAAACTATATCAATTCTCTACAGTCTTTCTCAGAGGACAGAAGCAAAGGGAATACTTCCTAACTTATTCTGTAAGGTAAGCCTTACACTAATACCGAAACCAGACAAAGACATTATAAGAGAAGAAAACTACAGACTGGTAAGAGCTTTCATGGACATAGATGCAAAGGCAACAAAATATTAGCACATTGAATCAAAAAAAAGTATAAAAAGAATTATATACCACAACCAAGTGAGATTTATCCCACATATGCAAGGCTGATTAAACATTTAAAAATCAGTTAACGTGATCCGTCACATCAACAGACTCAAAAAGAAAAATCATATGATCATATCAATATAGAAAAAGTATTCAGCAAAATCCAGCAACCGTTCACAATAAAAACTCTCAGAAAATTAGGAATAGAGGGGAACGTTCTCAACTTGATAAGGATCATATACAAAAACCCTAAAGATGATGCTAACTCACGGCGAGAAAGGTGAAGCTTTCCCACTATGACAGGTGCAGACACGATCCCTGCACGGTGGTCCCATGCTTCTAGCCAGGTTGCTCAATCTTTTCATTTTCATTATTTCCCCCACCCAAGGAGCTACTTAAAACATATTTCTTAATTACTTCCCTAGAAGTTTTAATAGCACAGATATACTGCATATCGGTTTATGTACTGAATATGTGTCTGTGCCTTATCCATTAAAAGAATAAGAGTTTTTTTCTTCCTCCAAGAACTAAATTTTTTGTCCTCTTTGGGACAATATTGCTCCAACCAAGAATGGAGGACATGTCCTAGAACATAAAGATTCACCAGAATAGAACAAATCCCAGAAGCTCAAAGACCCTGGAAAGTGACAGGGTGGAAACTGATAGGGTGGGGGTGGGGACAGAGGGAAATGGGCAACAAAGTTTAACAATTAATTAACTACAGTCATTCGGAAAGTCCTTATCAAATGTCTACTAGATGTCCCCAACTGCGAGGTGTGTGGGGACACTAAAGAAGCAGACAGACACCCTGCCTTTAAGGACTGGGCTGTGGACGACTATATTTGGAGACCTACGAAGAGACCACGTAAGCTGTCAGAGAACAATGAAGTCCCTGTTAGGGAGAGGACTGCAAGCACAAGAGTGGGAGACTGAGACAGAGCAGTCCCCATGGGGTGGGAGGGGACAAAGCAAGGCTCTCTGGAGGAGTTGGGGCCACAGAGACCTCAGTGAGTAGGAGTTTGGGAGCATTTATTCAGCAAGCAATCATTTAGCACCTATTATGTAGGAACTGGGCTTCCAAAGATGACAAAGCATAGGTTCTGGTAGAAAAACATTTAAACAGGACTAACTCTCCACTCATGAGGACAGGTGCCAAGGGAGGGACAGTCCACACGGCAGGTGGAAAGAGCAGATGTTGGGGCCAGAAAGACCTGGATTCAAAACCCAACTTAGCCACCCCTCAGCTCAGCTTCCTCAGAAGGGAAATGGGGAGAACATGCCCTCCTTGTTGGGTTGCGAGGAGGTACGTTAGTTTGGGACTTTGAGAAGCAGACACCAAGATAGGATTAGCTGTGCTAGAGATTACTGGGCCCTGTGGGGGAAGGGCTAGAGGAGGCTGGAAGAGTCCTCAGACTGCAATGCAGATCTGCCCTGTGGAGGAGACCAGGAAGGAAGGAAGGTAGGCTGGATGAGGAAGAGTCTGAGCCTCTGTGCAGCTCTAAGAAAGTTTCAGTAAGGGGGTAGGGCACCCTGGAGTAAAAGTCGTGCATCAGAAGAGACCCACATTTCTCCATACGGCCACTGGCTGGGAACAGCAACATAAACATGGAGGCAGACTCAAGGCACAGCAGCTAAAGCCAGTGGTAATTATGCTCCCTCACTGGGAGATCTGGGAGGTTTCACGGCCACCACAGGCAGGTTACATGAGAAAATGCACATAGTACCCCAGTAACGTCAAGCACCAAGTTTAACCAGCCTCATCAACAGTAAGGTGTTAGCATTATTATTATGAACAAAATGCCAAGAGAATGCCAATCATGGGGTGTGCTCCTTTACTTCTCCTGGAGGATTTTGGGGAATTCACAAAGGGTGCACTGAGCAAGCAGAGCCTTAAGAAATAGCTAAGGTTTCTTCAAGGGAGGGGAGGTTCTGGCCAGATGAGACTAACTGCCTGGGAGATGGAGTCAAGGACAGACGACCCCCACAGGCTCACTGTAGACGAAGGCCTTGAACAGAGTCTTAATTGGTGGAGGGTTATAAGGTTTCCCCAGCCCCCACTACAGGCTGTCCCTGTTTCCAGGGTAGTTCTCCACAGGCCGGTGTCTGGCCTGCCCCCCAACTTCCCCCGTGCTAACGTCCAGAAGCAAACCCACACTATTCACTGAGTGCCTTCAGACAGAGGAAGATGAATTACCCCATGTATTCTGACTCCTTTCATGTTACTCACAGGCTTCAAAGAGTTATGAGTTAATCACACCAGGATTGGGAGCTAGCCTAGCCTCCCCTTCACAATCAGTTCTAAGACAAAGTTTAATCTGCAGGAAGTGCTATGAGAAGAAGACAAATTTTTACCGCCGTCTCTCTCATTAGCTGCAAATTCTGAATGTAGGAACTACACTCTGACAACAAGCCACACATAACACTCTGCTTTCTGCTTCCACGTCTTGTCTGCTTATTCCCCCCTCTGGTTGGGAGGCCTCGCTGGCATCACAAACCCACTGTGATGTGACTCTCCCTTACCTTTGAATCATTTGTCTCCTCCTCCAGGAAGTCCTCCTGGGCCCCGGTGGGTTAAGAACTGGGCTTCTGCACTCCCAGGAGTGCGGGGCCGGCTCCGGCCTTGAACTTAGATACCTCCTGGGCCCCGGTGGGTTAAGAACTGGGCTTCTGCACTCCCAGGAGTGCGGGGCCGGCTCCGGCCTTGAACTTAGATATTGCGCTCTGACCTCTCACCTTTAGGCTCTGCGCTCCTCCTTGAAGAAATCATCTGTGTCATTGTCGTCTCTTCATGGCTAACATCTCACAGAAGTGGGCCTGGCTCATGTGGACCCTGGGCAGCAGTTCCTGGAATAAACAAAGCACCGCGATAAATAACATGTTGGTGAGGGGCAGGGGTGGACACTGCTGACACAAAAGGAAGTCACTGTAAGAGATTTTCGATGGGGCTTGACAGTCCCTGGATTGTGAAAGGGAATAAGAAAAAAGTCAAAATGATGAAATGAACAACATTCTACAGAGTGAAAAAGCAGAGTCGCTTCAGAGAACCTGGAGTGCCAGCATGGCTGGGCTTTAAGAAGCCTTCGTTCTGAACTTTCCCTTCTGACTTCCTCGTTGGACACACCAATAAAGCCAAATCCTGTGACCCAGAATACTTGTGAGGGTGGCTTCAGTCCAACACGTCTTTCTACAACCATGAAGTTCTTCTTTAAACCCTTCATTCTAACAGGTAGGGGAGGAAACTATTTGAGTGCAAGCTCTTAAAATGTTGTGTTGTGAATGCCTATAATAAAATTCCATGCATGGGTCCAAAGACCTAGAATTTTGATGGTTTTCCATTTAAGCCTCACTTCACCAATATTATCTAGTTTCGGGGTGAACTATTGAAAGAACTTGAACTTCACATTTAAAATTTGAGCCCCTCCGGAGTTGACATTTATCCCTACCCTGACAAAGGTGCCCTAGAACCTACACAATAAGACCCCCGAATGGATCTTACCAGCGGAGAGCACAACTTTGCATCTAGTTCAGTGTTCTCATCCCAGGGATGAGGGGACATAGGCCTAGAAATTCCCTGACCTGCCAAAGGCCCACGGATGGCAAGAGATGGCTGGCCCTGAGAATGAACTTGGGAGTCAGACCCTGGAGTGGATGGAACGGTGTCCTCCAAGAACCTATGTTCAAGCCCTAACCCTAGTGCCTGTAAATGTGACCTTATTTGGAAATAAAGTCTTTGCAGATGTAATTAGTTAAGATGAGTTCATATGGGATTAGGGTGGATTCTAATTCAGTGACCGGTGTCCTTGTAAGAGAGAAATTTGGATACAGAGGCATGCAGCGAAACTGCTATGTGAAGAGGAAGGCAGAGATTGGAGTTATGCTACCCCAAGCCAAGAAGCACCAAGGATTTCTGGCAGCCACCTGAAGAGAGGCACGGAATAGAGTCTCCCTCTGTTCTGAGCCCCCAAGCAGGAACCAGCTCTGCCGACACCTGGATTTTGGACCTCTAGCCTCCTGAACTGTGCAGAAATTCTGACATGGTGGCTGTGCATTTGTGGACTTTGTAATGGCAGCTATAGGAAACCAATACCAAGTCCAAGTCTGCTTTTTTCCTGCCTTCATGAGTTTCCCGAACGAGAACCTAAGGGTTGAAAACATACTTCTCACCCAGTGTTCTTTCCACCACATTAAGAAGGAGGAAAATGTGACCACTTTGATCCCTGTTCTGATGAGCACACAGACCTAAAACAGGGAAATGTTCCGTCTTCAGAAACAAGCTTGAGAGACTCGAGGAAGTCAGATCAGTGTTAAGGCATCGAGCATCCCACCAAGGGACGCCCACTCTGGAAGCCAAGACACAGTGGTCATCCTCGAAAAAACCCAAAAGATGTATGTCTGCCCAGTTTCCCAACCCAACTGATAAGTAGTCCCAGTGGACACTCTAATTCTATGAATTTCCAGTGTTACTCTGGGGGTCATGTGACTTGCTACACATATACTCTTAGGATTGGCAACAAAGTGTTCCAAGAATATCAGCATCCAGGCTGCCAAGATGCTCCTCAATGGAGCCTGCAATCACTGAGGTTTGAGATAATTGTCCCCTAATCATATCATGACTGCCACCCAGGCAGTTCTAACACCCTGGGCTGAGGAGAGGCTGGGAGGGGACCAGACCAACCGATCCTCTACAGCCTTACTCGGGATTTTCCCGCATGGGAAGAGTCAAAGAGAAACCCTCGGTGGTCTTTCCCATTTCCCAGGGTTTTGGTCCTAATTCATTCTTCATCTCACAACTATTTCGGATGATCCCACATGTGTAAGGGTTTGTTCAGGCTGTTTGGGGTTCTTTTGTGAAACTGTCAAAACAATGACCTCATTTGGAGCCATCTGCTGGCAGGCAGGATTGGCACGGAGTTTGCTCGACTTGTGTCGCTGAAGCAATCAATTCAAGATGGCCTCTCTGGGCACGCGGTGTGCTGAATGATATTGATGCAGATAACTGATTGCTCCATCTCTTCCTCAAGTTACCAAACATGTCAGTGTTCAGGCAGCCTCCACCAAAGGCTGCCTGCCAGGCATGGCAAAGGGAAGACATCAGCCGCTGATCCAGAAACACACACCCCTCCACTGCCTGGAGTGGGGGTGTGCTTCCACGTCATGTCCCCGCCTGAACATTAACTTGCAAAAGCAAAAGGACTATGATTTAATCAGAGAAAACTGTTGTCTTTGGAGCAGAAAGCATGTGGGTACTGTCAACATGTGAATGCCAACAACACAGGATGACCTTGATCTGACGCCATGCGGCCGAACCACGGCTCTCCCGGTAACAGCAGAGTCCGTGGGAAAGAATCACTCAGGGCATAACTCAGATTCACTTTGTGATTATCTCAAGAGAATGAACTGGGGCATTCTGCAAAGGCACAAAGCCTGTAGGTATTTTGGAATGGTGAACAAGGTTGCTGAGCCTAGTGCTTTTTATGGCCTGTGCAATTAGAGAGCAGGTGGGTTTTTAAGTGCTCAGGAAAAGAAGATTCCTCGTTTTTTTATTGAACGTTTGCCCCCCTCCATTTCTCAGGGAAAGGAGAGAAACTTCAGAGAAACGCAGGAAAATTATTTTTGACCCAATTTGTTTTTATTGCCGATTTGCTTCCTGAAGAGGCTAGTTGGGCAAACTCAGCAGAACATGCCAGTTTTTCCTAGGGAGCCAGTTTCAAAGCTCTTTTGTGCACTCCCTCGGCTGAGAGATGACACGGTGACACTGTTCTCAGATAACCTATTGTTTATGATTTCATCACGATGACCTGCGGTGGGGCTGGCGGTGTGGGTAAGCCTCTTCTCACATGTGAAAACCAGCAACTGGACATTTCTCACAAAGCTGAGCTATTACAGATTGCTCATGCGTGTGTTAAGTCTGATGTGAGCCTGTAAGTGTAGCCAAATGAAGCATAATTACTTGACACTTGGGTCAAGTGGGTAGCAGTACATTGCAAGGCGTTCACGGTGACATTATCAACACAGAGCGAAGTGAAAGCAGGGTAGCATCTAAATACAGAGGGTGCAGTAAGGAAAAAGTTGTAAAGAATAGAGAGGAGCCCAAATGAGCCTGGGAGGGAGGAGAAATAAGATTGCCATTTACCTGAAGGAATCACTCCTAAATTAGCCACTGTGTCACACTGATAGCAGGTGGCCAGGTACTTTCACTTAGGGATGAGTTCTGAATAATCTCTCCTCAGCATGGGCCAGGCACCACATGCAACGCAAACCTTCTAATCTTCATCATGATCGTCACCATCATCACCATCATCAATGTGTGTTTCTGTCAGGGGTTGGATGAGACTGTACAAGAAAGTGCATTAGTAAAATGACTTCTTGACATCTCCTCTCCCTGCCCTGCACCCCCCCAGAAGAGCTGTATATGTTAAGAGGATCTTCTCAACAATATAACTTCAAGAAATGTTCATTTCTAGAGAGAGGCCACTGATCCAACCCCAATAAAAACATAATCGAACTGGGACTCTATCTACAGAAAAACATCTCTTCTATCTTTAGAAAGTCCAAACTGGACCAAAGATTTGCTGCCACACTCGACATTTTGTAAAGGACACTTCAATTAATACCCACCCAAGAATAATACCAGAAAAGATCAACTGCTTACTGCCAGACACAGTCTGGAACGTTTTAGAGCTTCTTTTGTACTTTCACTCATCAAAACTCAGAAGTAGCTCTCCTTTGGGCTGCTGTCATTTACCAGCACTGTGATTTAAAGTACCAAAGAGTTCATGAGACTATGAAAAATAGCTATTTTTACGTCCAGATAGCCACTCTAACTTTGTGATATGTGCATCTTTATCACTTACTCTAAAAATCACGTTTTACCCATGCTTTTATTTAATAACTCTTACAGACAAAAGCAAGAAAGAAATGATATGACCCAATCATTAACTATAACACACTGAAATTAGTGGTTTGAAATAAGGACAAATGCAAATTGTAGTAGCTTTTAGCTATATCACAAGTACATATTGAAGATCTAAATCATCTTATTACCTTGTATGATGATTGTTAATATTCACCACTTAAGTGAATGTGTCTTCTATTTAAATACCCCTAATAATTATTATTAGTCATTACTGCTTTTAAAATCCATCCAAAGTAACTTCAGGCAAGACAACGAATACAAAGATTTCTTTCTTCTACAGGATCTAAAGCAAGATGGAGGGCTGACAGTGGTTTTTCCTTTTGGTGAAATGTGGTAATAGGGTCACACCTATCGCCAGCCCAGTTCAGTTCCTAATCCACTTAGGGACCACGGCAGATCTTTCCAAGGACATGGTCCAAATCTGAGGTGAGAGTGGGCCCACCCCCTTTTCCAGAGCTGGATATTTTTATCATCTCACAGAATGCAAATTGTTCCAGACAGACATTTGGTCATTCTGTTGGAGCTGAGACCCTATCTCTCAGGGTGCTGGAATCCCCAAATTCCAGGTACAGAGCCACCAGGTACCTCACCAGGTACTCAGGTGAGGTGGGACAGGTAGTCAATTGATACGTGTTCTACCCAATCCCACTCGCAGCTCTAAATCAAACTGTAACCTTCATTAGAATTTACGGGTCCTGGAGCTGGAGATTTTGCTGGAGCTGGGCAGGGGGTGTGGAAGACTGGAATATGTGATGCCAATTTGCAATAAATATTTATGTGTCCAGAGAGGTCCCTATTCAGAGTCATGTGTCCGTCCCTGCCGAAGCCTTCACCATCTAAAGCAAATTCCTTCAACAGATTGTTGCTCCGGGGTAGCCAGAGTGGGCTAATCATCTTACCAGCTCTGGAGACAACTGAATCCTGGGTCTCCCTCTCACGGTGATGCTGGCAAATTTCTTTACCTCCCCAAGTCTGTGTCCTCACCTGTAAATGGGCTTTGGTCAGATCAACCCTCCTGCTGAGCTATTTGCTGCACCAGGGGCTTTTTCGCTCTCCCTGCTTCTGCCTGAAAGCTGCTGAAGCTGGTTTCCCCTTGGCTGGATTCTTCAGGTTTCAGCTCAAATATATCCACTCCTTGGAGAACAATTCCCTCCTCACTTCTCTCCTCCAGACATCCGGTACATTTCTTTCATTGTAATTACCACATGCTAAATTATTCAGTTTATTTCTGGATTTATTTATTATCACTCTTCCTGTTTCCCCCAACCCCAGCACACACACACCCATACACACACACACACACATACACACACACACACACACAGCCTCTATGAAAACTGGGGTCTTGCCTACTTTATTCATTGCCATATTCTTCGAGCCTCAATGAATATCTGTTGTTGGATGAATAAATGTATGTAAAATGCTTGACAAACATTAGGCCCTCAAAAAATAGTGGCCGAATGAATTAATAAAAAGAGCTTGAGAAGTTTCTAGTTCAATTGCACATACAGTACTTCGAGAATCCTCTAATTCACTTGGCTACTTGCTTCCCATGTTATCTCCCCAAGATTAGATGTGTCTCCTTGAATACAGCATTCCCTCTTATTACCTATTTGTGAGCAAAGGGGTCAGAGGAAAGCTCAGAGTCTCTCCAATCAGACAGACATGCATCCAAATCCTGGCTCTGCAGTGTGACCTTGGGCCAGTCCTTCATCCAAGTCCTCCATCTGGAAAGATGGGGTAGAGGACACAACGTCCTTGGGCTGGTATGAGGCCTGATAGAACACACCCAAAATGCCCAGCAGGACTGGCTACAGAATTTGCGAGGCCCAGTGAAAAGGGAAACCATGGAACCCTTTGTTCCAAAATTATTAAGAATTTCAAGTTGGTGACAGTAGAGCATCAAACCAAGCCCAGGGCCCAGTGAGATTGCACTGGACGGAGCCTGCCACCCAGCCTGGCATCTGGCATGTGGTGGAGTGCTAACAGATGAGAGTCTTTTCTCCTCTTCCCTTCTCATTAAAAATCTGATGTAATGAAATGAGACAGATTGTAACTATTGGCCGAACGAAGGGATCCTGAACAATGGAATTCCCAGTAATGCTACCCATTCAGGCTAATTCTCCAGTTTGTGAATTATTCACATACCTTGGTTGTCTTGCTTCTCGTCCTTTGAGCTATGTCACTGCTCCCTCACTGGTAATTCAAAAATAAACTACTTCATCTCATGTTTTCTCTTCTGCCCTGATAAATGACCGTTTAAAGAAGAGTTTGAAACTACAGACTCACATACTTGGACTGCAAAATCCCAGGCTGTGCTATCCCCGAGGTGCTCATTCATTCAATCTGTATTTACTGAGTGCCTTCGATGGGCAAGTAAACTCGACAGTCCCTGAGACAAGGACCGGGAATTAGTTAGGGCCCTTCTGGTTGTAAGAGACGGAAACCCACCTCAATTAGTTTAAACAAAGGAACGGTTTATGGGTTCACTTGACTGTGAAGTTCTGGGATCTGACTCCAGTACAGCTAGATCTAGAAATACAAATATTATGGTCAGTTCTGCACAATTACCACACGGAGGTCGGATCTGAGAGTAGCAAGATTTGGTCATGTACAAGGTCAGACAATTAAGTTCGCGAGCTGATCCTAGAAAAAGGGCCACATACCTCATTGCTGAATATCACTACAGTCACCTTCAAAGTGACTCCCCTTGGGGAGCTATGCACCAACACCAGCACCTAGTCCACCCTTCGAAACAATTTTGGAACTCTTTTCCTGGAATGGCCATCAGAGCTATTGTCGTATTACCCTTGACGTCCTGAATGTCATCAAAATGTCTTCCTTTCAATATTTTCTTTATCTTCGGGTAAAGAAAGAAGTCACTGGGGGCCAGATCAGGTGAGTAGGGAGGGTGTTCCAATACAGTTATTTGTTTACTGGCTGAAAACTCCCTCACAGGCAGTGCTGTGTGAGCTGGTGCATTGTCGTGATTCAAGAGCCATGAATTGTGGGTGAAAAGTTCAGGTCATCTAACTTTTTCACACAGCCATTTTCACTTCCAAATAGTAAACATGGTTAACAAATTTATAATGAATAATCCCTCTGATATTAAAGAAGTTTAGCAACATCATTGCAACAAATTTGCAAACGTAATGGTCAGACCTTGTATCTCTGTGCAGCCAGAAGATGGGAAGGAAACCACGGGTCACAAGTGCCCCAATCGACACAGGATGAGAAAACAATGTCCTGATGGAAAGAGGGGTATTGAACACCGAGTTACAACCCGTGTCTCCTACTGGTTTTAGCAGGACATTTTGAGAAGTAGGACCCTATGAAGCAAATATTTCTGAAGTTCCAGGTTCCTTCTCAAAAAAATATTCCCGGAAAGCACAACCACAAAAAGTCCTGTTCTGAGCGACTATGAAAATACATAGGATTTAAAAAAAATAAAATAAAACCCTTTCTTCTCTGACATTCTAGACACAGAGACTTCGTCTCCGTGATTCCAAACATCTGGAGTAAAAACAGAGCAAACATGTAGGCAATCATTGACATGTTTCTAAATATCCAGCTGTTCAGCATCATTTAGTCTCAGACACAGTGTGTAGGAGTCCCCTCCAGGAGCAGAGCTGGCGTCACTTCTCCGAACCAGGTTCACATAGCAGTTTTCTGAGAACAGATATCCTTTATCTTGTGTTGTTTCTTATAGACATGAATTAACTCTGCCCTAATTAGAGAACCAAGTATAACGAGTGAAAATTAATACAGGGAAAAATTTAAAGTCACAACATTTCAGAAGGTAAAACCAGCCATCTATTTCCCTCATCTGCATGAATTCTATTCTAGAAGGCGGTATTCGAAAGAAAAATCATGGTAGGTCCTTCCAGGATTGGTGGATGTTGTAATGGCGAGCACGCATGACGGGGGGTTGGAAAACCTCAGTTCTACCACCCTGGAGCCTTGGGCAAATCACTTAACCTATCTAGGGTTCTGCTTCTCTTCCTGTAAAACACAGGTGTTGGACAGAATGATCTTTCAGGTCCATTCTAACTGCACCATGGTTATGATGAAAAGTGTTTATAGAAGCAATAACACTAACACCTCACATTTTTACAACGTTTTAGTTTATAAAGCATTTTTGTGCACGGCTCATTTGATCCCCACAGTAAGTCTTTGAGCAGTTCGTTCAGTTAAACTTGCTTCCTCGGTGGAGTAGCCGTGTGACTTACGTGAAGACACACAGAGATGGTAGACGTGCCCCCAAACCAGGTCTGCCCATGCCCAAGCTCTCTCACTCACCAGTGCCGTGAAGTAGATCTCCAACTTTCACGACTGGGTTCAAGTGTTAGCATGCATTACTAATATTATCTTTTGGGAGACCTTGACAGAGTTTAGGTACCATGATACTTCGTCTAGTCTCCTAGTTGTTCATTGGTTTCTAATATTGGATCTGAAATTCAAGGTTAAAATGACTCGGTGCTCCATAGTTACCCCCATTTAAAAGTCACTCGGCGACCACAGGGCTGGGGCCGGGAAAGCACAAGACGAGCCAGGAGCATCTTTAGTGCCAGGAAATAAGGGAGTGCTCAAAAGACGATAAAGGCTTACTGATGGAACAGAAAGGCCCAGCCAGGAGAGCTCCTAATGGCCTAAGCTGGAACAATTTGAGCCACAAAAATAAATAATGACAATATTGGGCTGTAACTCATTGAATAGAATAAATATCCAGAGTCTACACGGACCTATTTACCTCAATGAGTGAATGAATTCACTCATTAATACACTAACACATTAATGAATGAATGTGTATTAAAGTATGACTTAATTCATGGGAGAGAAAAGACTGCTCTTCCCTGGAATTTTTTCCAATTACTAAAGGTAGAAGGGAAACAGAAAACTTCAGGGTAAATAAAAGGCAAACTCCAATAGTAATAATTGTTGCAGACAAGAGACACTTATGGATGCTAAAATTAGAGGGTGAAAGTGAGAAGAGAAGCAGAATTTGCTTAGTCTTGAAGTATCTCCCCCAAGACACTTATTAATGACAATGGAAAAGATAGTGGAGAAAACTGGCAGACGCCATCTTAACCAAATTGTCAAGGTAAACATCACTAGTGACAAAGTATGTCAACATCAAGAACCCCATGGTATGATGCACTGAGAAGGATATAACATCACTTCTGTGGGATTCTTGCAAATATGAATAACCCCATTCCAATCATGAGAAAACACTAGATAAGCCCAGATTGAGGAATAATCCACAAAAATAGATGATCAGGGCGGCTGGATGTCTCAGCTGGTTAGAGCACAAGCTCTGAACACAGGGTTGCCGGTTGGATTACCTTACCTACCACATGGACCAGTGAACTGCACCCTCCACAACTAAAGAGCTGCCGCTGAGCTTCCAGAGGTGCGGCCAGATGGCTCAGTTGGTCAGAGTGCGAGCTCTCCACAACAAGGTTGCTGGTTCAATTCCCACATGGGATGGTGGGCTGTGCTGCCTGCAACTAAATATTGAAAATGGTGACTGGACTTGGAGCTGAGCTGCACCCTCCACAACTAGATTGAAGGACAACGACTTGAAGCTGATGGGCCCTGGAGAAACACACTGCTCTCCAATATTCCCCAATAAAATAAAATAAAAAAATAATAGTAATCTTCAAAAGTGTCAAAGTTGTGAAGAGAAGAAAAGACTGAAGAACTGACAGCTTAGAGGAAATGAAGGAGAAAAAACAACTAAATAAATGTGGGATCTTGGGTGTTAGGGGGAATCTTGGTGAGATTCAAATAAGGTCTTGCTTAGTTAATAGAACAGAACCAACGTTAATTTCCTCCTTCTGATAATTATACTAGCTATATGATATGTTCCTGTTAAGAGAAACTGTGTGAATCATATATTGAAACACACTGTACTATTTTTGTGACTTTTCTGAGAGTCTAAAATCAGCTTACAAGCCTTTTAAGACACTTCCAAAACCATTCTGACAGTTTCCTGAGATCCTCAAAAATTAAGTTAACTTGCCTGACACAGCCAGAGTAACTGTAATAATTCATCCTGGCTGTTGCTCCAAAGGATGTCTCTCCAGGGAGTGAGATCCATGGGACCCTAAAACCACATTTGACCTTCCCACTTCACTGACAATCCAGCTATTGGAAACCATCTGCGTTCTGGACCATGCATCAATGGCAAATACTGATGAATTAACACCTCCCCGGAGACAGTGTAAGCTCTGTCTTACTGAATGAAGAAAGAATGAGCCAAACAGTCCCAAAGATATTTAATTACAAAAGCATCTTCTTAATTTTGATCACATTTATCCTCATTCTTTTCACACAACTTTAAGAGCAAAGCCACCAGAATTCTGCGCTGGTAGAATCTGTCTTTAGCTCCCACTCTAACTGTGTCCACCCAGCAATTTCTTTGCCATCAGTGTCTCTTCTCGTCCTGAGTTGTTGGTTCTGAGTGGGTGGGGAGCACATGTTCTAACTTAAAGTTTGCTACATCTTTTTTGGTTGTTGGTTTTTCCTAAAAAACACACCAATCTAACTCCATTATGCATTTCCTGAGGGTGTGAACTGGCAGAAAACTTTGGTTCCAAGCCATATACAAACTGACAATTTTGAACACTACTCAGTTGCACACAAAGCCACAGAGCTGCAGACCTGAGTGCCACTTCCTAGGAGTGAACCAAACTCCTGAAGTGTGTGTTTTATTTCGGAAACTAGACTTACATTTCTGTTCATGAGCCACAACTCTCTGCTGTTACTGGGGAGTCACACAGAAAAAGGGCCCTCCCAGAGTTTCTTCCTGCCTCATATCTTGATCGTCTGGCCAGCCAGTATCAGATCAACTCCCTTTATCTGAGCTTGGGAGGTTGGCTGTAGGAGAAGCACAAGGCTTGGTTCCTGGGTTACGGATCTTACAGTTTGGTATGAATTTAAATTGCCAATTTTAAATAGTTAAGCCCTACACAAAAAGAAGACTAAATATTTAGGGCAACTGGAATCCAGGGAAAGTAGAGCGGAAAACAGTCAGAAAAACTTCAATCAGGAGAGAGATTTCATCCATTCACACGATAAATATTTGTTAAGTTTGTTTTCTGTGCCAAGCTCTGTTCTAAGTGCTAGTGTCTCAGTAGGAAACAGATAATAAAGACAAAAACAAATAAATAAACAAGTTCATTTCGGATAGTAAGAAATAAATTTTTAAAAATTAAATTCAAAAAATTAACATTGGTGGAATATATTCAATCGATCTACAGGCTGAAGCATGGACCTTCCAGTCAGGCAAGCCCAGTATCGCTACAATTTAAGGTCAGCCTTTTGGAGCTCCTTCTTGAACCCCAAATTTCAAATTGATTTAATGATTTTGCAACTTTTGTAGACACCATGTTTTAACCCTACACAGAAGCAGGACTTACACCCAGTCAGAGCCAAACAGATCTCATTTCTGGCAGTTTTCTTTTAAAATCCCAGGGATCAAGGGCCAAGGCGATTTTCTTATTTGGGGGAGGACATCATTTCTAGGAAGAGGAAAATGTGCCAAAGAGGAAACAAATGCCATTTCTCATGGCACATAGGCCTCTTTTATCACTTCCTGGGCTAAGTAAATCTAAACCTATTCATTCACTAGTTGACAATATTGATTGAGCACCCACTATCATGATTGTTCTTTCAGCACCTAGGACAGTGCCTGGAGCACAGTAGGCACTCAATATACGTTTATCAAAGTAAGTGTCACTTAGAATTTTGTCTTAACTGCATTTAATATAGGATATGAGAATGTAATGAGTCTGTTTCTTTTACATAGACTTCATCCATTTATGGGTCAATTCATAAATGTGACAAAGAGCTTTAAAAATAGAAAGTATAACCTAGAGGCAAATGCTCACGTCATTATTATTCATGGAAGGTAATGCATCTGGCCGCCAAGTGCGTTAATGAAAGTGTCCACTGCAGACAAAATGATCCTATGACACCCATTGAAATCCATGCTATAGTATCAATTAACGTCTGTAACAATGATCATTAAAGCAGGCCTCACCAGTAAAAATAAATGGCTGCAGCCTTTGTGGTTTAGTTAGGAAGGCCCCCCTCACTAACCGTGCTCCCCTATCCAGGCTATGCTGCTAGACATTTATCATTGGTGAGTCCCTCTTTGAAACAAAGCTACTGTATCCTTCAGGTATATGCTGGTAGTCAGCAAAATGGGCCTGATGAGCCCTGGCCATAGAAACAGCAAACTCTTTATATCCCCCACTGCACAAAGCTGCCTCCCCCAGGCTTCTCATCTTAGAAAATAGTACTCCTATACCCCCAGCTGCTCATGCCAAAAACCGATGTGTGATTCTTTTCTCTCTCTTGGTTTCTACGAAGCATTTCTTAAATCCATCCGTTTTCTTCCCTCTCACTGCCACAGTCCTATTTCAGGCCACCATAATGGCCAGCCTGAGCCAATCATGGTGGTCTTTCCCCCTTGCTGGGGATCAATTAGCCAGGAGCATGTGATCCAATTCTGATCAATGATATGTAAGAGAAAACCTGCTGAGAGCTTCTGGGAAAGGCTCCCACACTCCTAAGAAAAAACACTTAGGAGAAACGACCTTTGCTTCAACTGGATTTTGTCATTTCTAGATTTGACACCTAGAATCCTTATATCCATCTGGTCCTCATGAGAGAAGTTAGTCCGGGGATAAAGCCAATATTCCAAGACAGACAGAACAGGGACAAAAAGAGCCAGGGTCCTGATGATACTATTAGACACTGAGTTAACTAGCCTGTGCCTGGGCTTCTTAAAAGATGAGAAAACACGCATCCTCATTAAGGCAGTTTTGCTGGGGAATTTCAGACACTTGCAGCCAAGTGCATTTTGACTGATTCAGCCCCCAAGGGCTCATTTCTTCTACTTTTGGCCATCTCCAAACCATTTTTCATGCAGCAACTACAGTGATCCTTTTAAAAGAATAAATCTGATTATGTAAATACCCTGCTCAAAGCTCTTTAATAACTTTTCTGTCCACTTGGAAGTTCCTTAACGCGATCTACCAAGCTGTATCAGGTACCCATCGCTGCGTAACAAACTACTCCCAACACTTACCAGCTTATCACAGCCGTTTCTTATCTCACCATCTCTGTGGCTCAAGAATTCAGGAGTGGCTTAGTTGGGAGAGGAGGCTCAGAGTCACTCATAATTTTGCCATCAAATGTTGACCAAAACTTGACCAGAGCTGGACAAACTGCTTCCAAAATGACACACTCGGTGGCTACTGGTAGGAGGTCTCAGCCATGTGGACCACGTCATAGGGCTGCCTGAGTGTCTTCACAACATAGCAGCTGGCTTCTGCTAGAGCAAGTGACCAAGACCGAACAAGCAGAAGGCTGCAGTGCGTTGTTCTGTCCTGCTTTTGAACAATCAACCCCATCACTTCCACTACATTCTCGTCGTAAGTCGTAAGTATAGACGGCACTTAAGGGGAGCGGTATTGGCGTTCACTCTTTGAAGGGGTGAGTACAAAGAATTTGTGTAGCCAAATTTTAAAAATTACCCCACTGCTTTGCCTGATCTGAGCCACGCCTGTCTTTCTGACCTCGCCTGATATCCCTTTTCTCTTGGATAAGCCATGCTCATGGCCCACTGGTTCCCGTTGAGTTCACACACATCAAGCACTTTCCCACCTCCAGCTTTTTGCACATTCTGTTCCCTCTGTTTGCAATGCTCTCCTCAATTCCTCGCCTGTCTGGACACTTAAGCTCTAGGTCTCACTTTAAATGTCACCTCTTCAGAGAGAGGCCTGTCCCAACTGCCCAATCTAAGTAAGTCTCGTTTGTTTTTTTTCTTTCATGGCTTTTTATATTTTCCCTCCTGTCATTTGTCACAGTTTCCATTATTTCATTTATTTATTTATTACTTTACTCTTTAAAGATGCAAGGAAGGAGGTGATGATTTCACCCACCACAGTATCTCCAGAGACTAGAAACGTACTTGGCACAGAGCAGGCTCTCACAAATCTCTGCTGAGTAAGTGACGGAGCAAATAAGTGTGTCGTCCTTGAACATGAGCAAAGACGTGCTATTTGCAAACTGGGAACGTAAATTCTCGACACGCCACCTCTGGGAAGGGCACTGGGCGTCAGTGGGACTGAGGTAAAGCTGCATTATACTTGGACTCTGAAATGGAAAATCAGAGCCAGGGTGGTAAAAGACAGGAAGTGGGTTTCACTGTCCACTCGCTGTAAGTGGCCTGGACGTGGGACATGAAGCCACTCAGCAAGGACAGTTCCTTGATGTGGCCAGTTCCTTTCACCTGCTCTGCTCTTCCTCCTCTTCAGTCCTGTCTTTCTGCCTCCATTGGGAATCCATGACTCCCAGCAGCACAGCAGGGTGAGGGGTGAAAACGGACAAGCCGTGGCACTTTGCCACAGAGCTGTGAGGTCAAAAGTCAAAGAGCAGCAGTTGAAGGGCCTGAGGGAGCAGCGTATTCTAGAGGGTAGCCTTTCACGAGGTAATTCTGGCAAGAGACGATCTACAGACTTCTTCAAGGGATCAAGGGCTCCATTATCCTCCCAAGAGTCAGGGGTGCTGAGGTTTCTCCCCGTTCCCACGATGTTGCACCAGGACAATGTCTGGCAAATGCAGAAATCTGGCAAGGAGCCGGGCAGAGCCACTCATGCTCCCCAGCCTAAAATCTGAAGGCGAGTCTCTCAGCCCAGGGGCCACAAAAGGGACCAGAGGGGGCCTGTGTCCCTCGTTGATGGGGAAACACGGGGCTGGAAGAAATTACTTTTCGTTCCAGGATGACACTGTCAAAAGTCAGCCTGCAGTTCTGTAACGATTTCATAGTCCTGATATGTAGAGGAAAGCATACTTATGGAAAGGAGTTCTTTAAGGAAAAAAAACAGAAGAAAATGTTATGTTCTAAATCAAATTGAAGGCGCGGGATCTCCACAAGTTCTCACTTTAGGTGTAACACAGTCAGACCCCAAGTTGCTGCAGTGGACAGACAGACAGACTGGGAAAAGCCAGGCAAAGGTGAGGGTCAGAGCATAAAGCAGTGGTTTCTGACCCATGCGTTCTTTTTAAAATAAATATAATGTCCTCCTTATTAACCTATGTTGAATTTCATAGCTTATATAATATAGCTACACACACACACAATTTCTAAAACTCAAATCAATGTGTATATTCAAATCAATATGTTATATTCCCTAACTGTAATATAAAGAATAATCAAAAGTTAAATAATTTATAATAAAATGATCTGTACTTCAATAGGTAAGTGCTGGGTACATCTACCCTCAAGATGTCATGGGTAACCAGAGGCTGACAGTATGCCTATGTTAGGATTTAAGAGAAGTAGTTGTTGACACTCTTCCTTTCTATTTAACGCTTTAAAACCAGAGTTCAGCAAATATATTCATTAGCATACATTGAACTGGACTGAAGGCAACAGCTGTAAATGTAGGCTTATACAGGGTGTTATGTGGGGGACTCACACGCCGTGAACAGTGTAGCCACAGGTGACGTGACTTTCAGAATTGTGGACAACTCTTGGGAGAGTCCTGAATAAAACAAAGTCCCATTGTCCCTCATTTTACTTGGTTAGGTGAGTCCCTGGACACATCAGTGTATCCTGAAGCCATGCACAAAATACTTTGCGTTAATGTGTAAAGTAGAGTTCTGTTCTAGGTTCAGATAACCGTCAATGGGTTTTTCACCTCCGTGGATTTCCAGCAGGATGTGGGCTAATTCTTCTTGGTCAGAGACCTCATGTTCCAGGACATCTAACATTCCTGACAGCCCCTCCCCAGTACCAGCAAATGCCAGTGGTGCCACCGTACCACTGTGACAAAAAGAACCACCCCTGGGGGGCAGCACATCCACTGTTGAGGTCCCCTGAGAAGGACCAGGTCTCACATTACGGAACCAAATCCCCAAAAGTTCCATACCTCTTCCTTAGAAATGTATGAGGACCTACTATGTGCCAGGCTCTATGCTGGGCACTAAATGTGGGTCAAATGGTAAGTCCAAATTTGAAGGTATGTCAATGAGAAGTATGATAAGCATGATGAACAAGACAGCCGCTCTTTCAGCATAAGGTCAACACCCAATAAACACAGGCTCTCTGCATCTTCATGTCTGCAGCCCTCATTCCAGACCATTTCACCTCGTAGCACCACCCTCTCCATCTTCTTATGTTCCTAAACTCTCACTTCAGTGCTAGCCTTGAGCCTATACTTGACCCTTGGCTCCAATGTCAATTATTATTCCTCTGCCACCATCATTAACGCCTCTCCTCCGAGTGGTCTAGGGTCCAGCCACCCTTGGTTATTACCCATCCTACTCCAGCCTTTTCTTTTCCTGGGAGCCTCCAGCAGCCCCCGGGGCAGAACTCCCTACCAGGTCTTCACCCACCCCTGGGAAAAGCATAATAATGACCAAGCAAAAGTGCACTACTAGCCCACATCCACACTTTGTCTCAGAGGGACTGTCCGAGGGGGACAATTCAAGCAAGTGTGGAAGCAGGCAGGGAAGCAGTCCATTTGAATATTTCAGTTCAAAGGTAGAATACCCGTGCACGTGGGAGCTGGGAACGAATAGGAAAATGAAGCAGAAAGCTCAGGAAACTGAGATCCCAAGACTGGAGTCTGGGTCTCCTGTCCCCCGCCCACCTATTCACCCAAACCCAGGGCTAGGACTGGCTCTGAGGAATTAAAGTAGTGCCGTTCAAGGTCTATCGCTCCCGGTCATGAGGGTTGGACAGTGGTGGGGATAGGACACTTAGGGAATAATGGGAACACCTGAGGGACGGGCACTCAATTCCTCCGGTCAACCACTTCCTACGATGACCCCCTCTGCTCAAAGCTGCTAACTTTTGCTCCTTCAGAGGACAGTCTCCTAGTCCAGCAACACAATCTGGCCTGAGCTATCCCTGTCCCTGGTCCAACATGCCGGATGTAAGACAAGAAGAAAGCCCCATTCCAGGTGAGGCAGAAGGGGATGGCTGGGCAGCAGGGAACTCCTTTGACAGACCACAGCTCATAGTAAGGCCAGATAGACACTTAGGATGGTGTTGAGGTGGGGGGATTTCAGAACCAGAGGGGAGCCGAGTTTGCCAAGGGTGGAAGGAGAAACTGTTCGGTGCTGGGAAGCATGTGATGAAGACTAAAAACCTACGGGCAGGTAGGCACTCATACTCAGAGGGGTGGGTAGGAGATGGGTCCTAGAGCAGAGCAGATGGACAGGCCTGAGGTCTACGCACTGAGGGTGGCTCTGGGTGGCCAGGGGACCATGACAGGGGACCATGAGTGTCACGAGGTGGTGAGGGTGGCTCTTTGATTCTGCCTGGGCATCATTCAGCATCATGATGAACTGACCAGACTTTCCTTTGCATCCTTACTACACTCACACTCCAAAGATCAGGTTGTCCAAACTCAGTTCTTAGGGGATAAAAATCAGAGAACTTCTCTGCCATGGATACGCGAGCACTTTTCTAAAGTAAGAGTACACCTCATTATCACCTAGTTCTATGATCCAAAATATATTCTGCCAGCATCTTTCACTAACTTCAGAAGGTATTTTATATAAAGTTAAACCAACATATATTCCTAACGTTTTATAGTCCTTGTTCTCAAAAAAAAAAAAAGAGTTAGTTGACAAATTTAATGGATTGTATGTAATTGGCTGCTTATTGGGTAACTTTAGTTATTCAATGTATTAATAAACATGTTACTACAGAGTCCTTGAGCTTCTGCACAATAAACTCCAGACAGAAATTAGTTGAAAAAGCAGAAATGGCAAACAATGTGGTGGCTTCTTGGCCTCTCTACACAAACTCTTACAAAAAGAAACAAATATTTGAGAATATGTGTGATTCAACAAGAAGGGGGGTGGGGTTCTAACCCATGACATGCTTGAAATTTAAGCATTTTCCCACCAATTTTTGTGTAATAACTTCTGTTACTTTCTATTTCTGTTTTTAAAACTTCAGTCTTTAAAAACCTCATTTCCTTAGGGTTCTTTGCCTCGAATTGCAGCAAAGTCCACCAGGTGACAGTGATGGTGGCACTCGAGACAGGCTACATGACAGGGCAATTGGGTGGTAGAGGCCTTCTTCAAGACTGAAATACTGTCTCACTCGTGTCATCTTTTATGAAGAGAATGGCACAGTTAAGGAGAGGTTTTGACAGAATTTGGTACTGTTATGGTTAGGGCCTTGGGAAGAACCAGACCCTGCCCTGCTGATAAGCCCTCCTCCCCATTCGGCCCCCTCTTTATTGTCCCCTTCCCATTGGTCACCCTCCCCTACTGGTCCCGTCGTCCTCCTGTTGGCCCCGTCCCAATTTGCTCCCCACAACTATCCACTCCCAAAAGCCCTGCCCCACCCCAGCACCCCGTCCCCATCAGCCCACTTACCCATCGCACCCCGTCTTTACCCATCTTTGTCCTCACCAGCCTCCCCCCTTGCAGGGTTACTGAGTGACCGATATGTAAGAGCAGCGAGGGCAGACTGAGGCCGAACCTCTTCACTACGCACCGCAACACCCGCCGCCCACCACAGAATCTAGACCAGGTGGTCTGGGACAGGCAGCTGAGGGGAAGGCCCACAGGGGGCTCCTATTGCCCACTCCTCCACTCCCAGGATCTTAGGTTCCTGGGCGGGGGAAAGACCTAGAAATCGGATGTTAGTTTAACGTCTCTCCCCAGCTGCCCATGGGAGGAAAGTTGAAAGTGAAGAATCTATAGGTCTCTTCTATATTCTATATAGATATACCTGGATATCTCATCCCTCGAAGGGGGTGAACAGAAGCAGGTCTGGGGTAAGAGAGGGAGCTGAAGGGTCCCCATCCCTTTGGGTAACCCCAAAGAACCGAGCATGTCAATCTTGAAGAAATTAAGCTTTTTAAGAATATGCACACAAGTTATTCTCAAACTGTCCCAATGGCACTAATGCCAGATGTTCCCTTGGAAACTGATGGCATGCGGTAGGATCTGGGATTTTAACTGTACGTTTAGCAAAAACACCACTTGATTTTGCAGGAAGCTTTGAAGGAAGACTAATCCTTGAGTACAATTTGGTATCTATTTTATTAATTCTTAGTTGTTGCCCATCTTAACTATTAAGTTAGTAACTGCTTAACACGACTCTGATTTTATGCCCAGGCTTGATTAGAATAACTTAATTACCCGATCCCTCAGACACCTTCCTATGATGGGAGGAAAAGCAGTCCAGCGATGGGATGTTTTGGTTGGTTGGATGGTTGGTTATTGATAGGATCACACAGATATCCTGGATTGCTTCCATTTTCACCTTCTATGAAACTCAAGTCAATAAATATTTGGGTTTCTACAGCCACAATGGCTCTCCCCTATTTTGGTCTGTGAGCATTCATGGAGAGCCATTCTCTGTCCTTCGAGAGTCTCTGGGTCACTTGTCTACCCATCACTGTGCAGTGGGGACAGCAAGAGTCTCTCCGTGGTCCAAACTGGCTCAGATGTATCCCACACCCCACTGTGTATGGGGACAGGGTATGGCCATCATGGAGCCTCCGTCCCTATATGTAAAATGAGACAGAACCACCCACCATGTCTTTTCTCTCCATGTACCTATCCCTTTCCTAATGGAACTTGTTTCCAGTTACTCCAAAGATAAACTGTCAGGGCAAACTTCTAAAGGAGCTTGTATTCCTACCGGACAGCTCTAAACCAATTTAAACAGCAAGAGTGAGTGGCTCTAAAGAAGATTGGGGTGAGAGGGAAGAATAAAAGCCAAAGAAAAATAAGAGATACATCTGTGGATTGGAAATTATTTTATCAACTCCTTAAAAAATAAGTACAAAAGGCAGAAGACCTTCTTAAGTTCTCATTCATCCCCTCCTTATATGAGTTTTTGGCCTGTGGCAGTGTCACTAGGGTGTCTATTCAAAACCATCCAAATACAGAACAAGAAAAAAATAAGCAAACCATTTTTTCAAGAAGTTCCCATAAGAACGCAGCTCTTTATCAGACCAGTGATTGCTGATATTCGGGCAATGCACGGTTATCCAGGGGGCTCTGGAGATGCAGGGTCTGCTTGGTCCCTGTCCCTGACACTCTACCAAGTGACCCTTGCTGGCTCAGAAAAGGAAGTCACAAACCTGGCAGAGGCTCAAGGCGGAAGTCAAGCTTCTCTTCAGCTGTCTCTTCTCCTGGCTCCACAGCATATTCTCCTGACTCACTTCAATTCCCTTAAACTGAGAACTCTGCTCCATAACTCATAACGCCGCAAGCTGAAAGCGCCTTCTGACCCCGTCACATCTGGCAACTCATTTGAACCTCCCCCCAAACCTATAGACCAGAACAACACCTTCCCACAGGATGGTCAGCTCTGGCATTCCTTTGAGAATTTTCCCTGTGGGGGTACTTGCCCCTCCCCCAACCACCAAGATGGGAGGTCAGATGGGTTCAACACTCAGCAACACCCCTGGCTCCAGAGCTCAATTTTGGAAAGTTCTTCATGGCAGTTAAACCCCTCCCCTTAATGCCCTCCCAGGCCCTGCCCCTCTTGGTACCTGCCACCTGTCAGAGAAGAGTATTTGTTCCCGTTCTATTTGTCTTTTCATCCTGATTTGGCGTGTGGCCTTTTCCTTGTTATTAAATAACCAGGATACATGTTTATTTTGCCCTGGCTGAAGAGTGCTACACACATACAACAAAATAATAAAACCACCAAAGAGCACCTGTCACCAGTTCTGCCCAACTGTGCTTACCTGTGTTGCCCACATATTTCAAGGAATGGTAATCTCACCGAGCTACAGCAGCATCTGGCTCTCGACGCGTAGCTCCCTTTATGGGTCCTTTTCTGGGTCTCCCATAGAACTAACTTCCTCTATGGTTACCATGAAACTCTATGCGTCTTTTTATATTCCCCTGCCGTTTGCTCCTTCACCCACGTATTTTGTGAAAAAGACGAGCACCTCCAAGTCTCGTGGAAAAGGCCATGTAGGCATCCACAAAATGTCGACAAAAACACAGCTCACTCTAAATTCTAATGGCTAGAAAGTGTATCTCAGGGGGAAGTGGTTGGCCAAGGAACTTCCTGCTACACTGAGTTTCCCGAGTGGTCAGCCTCGTGGGAGGACTCCTGGGTACCTGCCTTGGCTTGGAAGCTATTGGAACAGAGGACCTGATTCTACTCCAACAGGACTCTACATGGGACAATCACCACAGAAGAGCTGGAGGAAGGAGAGTGACAGGCAGGTTGCTAGAGGATCTGCATTGAGTCAGACATGCCAGGTCTAAGCAGAGTCTCACTTAGAGTTGACATGTTCCCGAGATGGACCAGAAACCAGTCTGAGACCTAAGCCCAGGTGAAAAGTTATTACAAAACCATACTTCTAAAATGGAGCCAGACAACATAGATGATACAGACCAGAGCTGCAACCCTAACAGAAAAAAAAATGGCTCAGGATTACGACACCCCTCTCCCCAAAAAGAATGTGTCAGAAGGAAAACAGGTAGGATGGTGCTATAAAGATGCCAATATGGTCTCAAACTTCACAACGTGATTTCAATGAATGGCACACTACTGGATGCACATAAAACTTCTGTTTCCATGGAAGGACACACACATGACGGAATTTGGGGGGCTGGCTACTGGCAAAATTGAGTTTTAAATGCTCTCCAACTCCTATCGCATTTCCCTGGCTATGAGGATAGTAGTAACAGGCAGAGGTCCGGAAGTTCTGCAACATAAGTCATCATTGGGTTAAAAATGACCTTTGCCTAGCTTCCCAAGAAGCACTCTAAACTATAACTAGAAAAATCTAAAAGGAGTAAACAGGAGACTCATACCAGGATTACATCCCAGCCCCATCCCTTAGGTCACCAAGCCTTTGTCAGGAAGGAGGGGTCCACAGAAAATGCAACCCAGTTAGCACGAAAGTACCAAGCAATTCCACCTGCTGTGGGAGTCACAGAAGAACGATCGCCTCCTTCTCATGGTGCCTTGCTACGTTTCAGGAGATGGAGCTAAAAAAATGAATGAAAAGGAGGCGGACCTGGAAAACGCGCTTCGGATGGTTGTATGGTCCCTTCCTCCATCCCCCCCAGGAAAGAGCGTCTTCCGAGCTGATCACACTGGCTGGTATCATGGAAGGCACTCATCGAGAACTCTGCACAGGTCCCTGCGCGTGTTACCCAGGGACGCTCCAGACACCTTCCGTTCAGCTCTCTAACCTGTTGAGCCATGTCCTCCTAGGGCCACGGGCTCTCTGTGAACCTGCCTCTCTCCACGGTGCTGTCTGGGCTGACGAGCTGCACTTTCCTAGCTGTCGGCTCAGTGAGACAGAGCAGGTGAGAATCTGGGTGGCTCCTGATCACGACTCTCAGAGACGAGCGATGGAGGACATTCCTGCTCAGGTGTGCCTTCCATTCTGTTTGTTTTAAGATAGAACAATGACCTCAGCACATGAATCACCTGAGAAGACATCTCCACACCTCCCCGCAGTCGTGTTAAACACAGGGCTTGTTTTGCACAAGTGCCAGGATGGATTCCGTCTCCATTGACCAGAAGTGGGGAGCAGTAAACAGACAAGGGATGAATGTGCCTACACTTACCTTGACAACCGCCCCTTGCCTACTAAACCTTGACAAAATTCAACTAGGGAAGCTCTTGTGAAAGAACTCAAAGAAATGAAAAGCAACGGGCACGCACAACATCTTCCTCTTCCTTCTTTCCTTTGTTCCACCTTCTCCGGGGCACAGTGCTTTGGTGTGCTCTGTGGCTGTACATGGTCTTCCCACTTACGGACCATTTGGAACACCTTCCTCTAACAGGAACCCATACCCTAGAGCAGGAGTTGGACAAACTTGTTCTTATATGAAGGGCCAGCTAGTATATATTTTCAGTTGTGTGGGTCATATAGCTTCTGTCATAACCACTTACCTCTGGTGTTGCAGAGCAGAAGGCCACAGATGACATACATGAATGGGATGGCCAGGCGCCAATAAAATTGTATTTACCAAAACAGAGAGTGGGTCAGATTGGCCGTGAGCTGTGGTTTGCTAACCCCTGCGCTGGTTAGTACTTCCCTCTTGGTCAAAGCCTGCCTGCCTGTGTCCCAGGCGCCGTGCTCTGCTTTCTCAGCCCAGTGATAACATGATGCTGTTCTTACCTTCCTAGGTGTGGAGGCCTCAATCTGTCTCCCTTCCCGAGTGCCACAGGTACATTTATTACGTTCTTCTGGTTGTTCAGTCCGTCTCCAAGGAAGGGCTCCAATACTGGCAATTCTAAGCTGTCAGAGACCTAAGACACCCAGTCACATCTTTCTATTTTCCCAGGTGTATTTTCCCTGGCCCATCATTGTCCATGGGAGTGTTTTTCCTCCTTTCTTCACCTATGTTCCCCTTTGACAAATAAAAATGTCATACAATCTTCTAATGTTATTTGAAATTAAAACTACATCAAGCATCTGATCAACAGGTGCAGTCATGCATTGTTTACAAACAACACACACCCTGCCCATTCCCCACCACCCCAACCACCCGAGACCCTGAGAGTGCCTCTAGGAAGAGAGATTCCCCCCAATCCTTCCCCTGGAATCAGTGTTCTGCGTAGTTGATAGGATGCTCTCATTCACCGGATACCAGAGTCTACAACACTCATGGAATTTTAGGGCAGGAAGGAATCAGAACACACAGCATAGACACCAGTCTCCCATGTCACATCCATTTAAGAAATCCAAAGATTTGCTATTTTTTTTTAAATTTATTGGGGTGACAATTGTTAGTAAAATTACATAGATTTCAGGTGTACAATTCTGTATTACATCATCTATAAATCCCATCGTGTGTTCACCACCCAGAGTCAGTTCTCCTTCCATCACCATATATTTGATCCCCCTTACCCTCATCTCCTACCCCCCCACCCCCCTTACCCTCTGGTAACCACTAAACTATTGTCTGTGTCTATGAGTTTTTGTTTCTCATTTGTTTGTCTTGTTCTTTTGTTATTTTTGGTTTATATCCCACATATCAGTGAAATCATATGGTTCTCTGCTTTTTCTGTCTGACTTATTTCGCTTAGCATTATACTCTCAAGATCCATCCATGTTGTCACAAATGTTCCTATATCATCTTTTCTTACCACCAAATAGTATTCCATTGTGTATATATACCACCACTTCTTTATCCATTCATCTATCGAAGGACATTTTGGTTGTTTCCATGTCTTGGCCACTGTAAACAAAGCTGCAATGAACATTGGCGCACATGTGTCTTTATGCATAAATGTTTTCAGATTTTTTGGGTAGATACCCAGGAGAGGGATTGCTAGGTCATATAGTAATTCTATTCGCAATTTTTTGAGGAACCTCCACACTGCCTTCCATAATGGCTGCACCAGTCTGCAATCCCACCAACAGTGTATGAGGGTTCCTTTTTCTCCACAGCCTCTCCAACACTTGTTACTATTTGTCTTGTTGATGATAGCCATTCTAACTGGGGTGAGGTGATATCTCATTGTGGTTTTTATTTGCATTTCTCTGATGATTAGTGATGTTGAGCATTTTTTTTATGTCTATTTGCCATTTGTATGTCCTCTTTGGAGAAATGTCTCTTCAGGTCCTCTGCCCATTTTTCAATTGGGTTGTTTGGTTTTTTGTTGTTGAGTTTCATGAGTTCCTTGTCTATTTTGGATATTAGCCCCTTATCGGAGGCACTGTTTGCAAAAATCTCCCATTCAGTTGGTTGCCTCTTTATTTTGTCAATAATGGTTTCTTTGGCTGTGCAGAAGCTTTTAAGTTGCATATAGTCCCATTCGTTTATTTTAGCTTTTACTTCCATTGCCTTTGGAGTCAAATTCACAAAATGCTCTTTGAACCCAAGGTCCATAAGTTTAGTACCTATGTTTTCTTCTATGCAGTTTATTGTGTCCAGTCTTATGCTTAAGTCTTTGATCCATTTTGAATTAATTTTGGTACATGGTGACAGATAGCAGTCCAGTTTCATTCTTTTGCATGTGGCTATCCAATTCTCCCAGCACCATTTATTGAAGAGGCTGTATTTCCTTCATTGTATGTTTTTAGCTTCTTTGTCAAAAATTGTCTGTCCATATTTATGTGGTTTTATTTCTGGGTTCTCAATTCTATTTCATTGGTCTATGTGTCTGTTTTTCTGCCAATACCATGCTGTTTTGATTATTGTAGCCCTGTAATACAAGCTAAAGTCAGGGAGTGTGATGCCTCCAGTATTGTTCTTTTTTCTTAAGATTGCTTTGGCTATTCGGGGACTTTCGTGGTTCCAAACAAATCTGGTGATTTTTTGTTCTATTTCTTTAAAAAATGCCATTGGGATTTTGATGGGGATTGCATTAAATCTGTATATTGCTTTGGGTAATACGGCCATTTTAACTATGTTGATTCTTCCAATCCATGAGCACGGAATGTCTTTCTATTTCTTTGTGTCTTCTTCAATTTCTTTCAAAAATGTCTTATAGTTTTCAGCATATAGGTCCTTCACATCCTTGGTTAAGTTTATTCCTAGGTATTTTATTCTTTTTGCTGCAATTGCAAAAGGAATTGTTTTTTGTATTTCTTTTTCTGAGATTTCATTGTTAGTATATAGGAATGCAATGGACTTTTGTATGTTGATTTTGTAGCCATCAACTTTACTGTATTCGTTGATTGTTTCTAATAGCTTTTCGGTGGAGTCTTTAGGGTTTTCTATATATAGCATCATGTCATCTGCAAAGAGTGATGATTTAACTTCTTCATTCCCAATTTGGATGCCTGTTATTTCTTTCTCTTGCCTGATTGCTCTGGCAAGGACTTCCACACTATGTTGAAAAGCAGAGGTGATAGGGGACAGCCCTGTCGTGTTCCTGAACGTAGCAAAGGGCTTCAGTTTTTCACCATTAATTATGAGATTAGCTGAGGGCTTGTCATATATGGCCTTTATTATGTTAAGGTATTTTCCTTCTATACCTATTTTATTAAGTGTTTTAATCATAAATGGATGTTGTATCTTGTCAAATGCTTTTTCTGCATCAAGTGATATAATCATATGATTTTTGTCCTTTATTTTGTTTATGTGATGTATCACATTGATGGATTTGCGGATGTTGAATCATCCTTGTGCCACGGGGATGAACCCCACTTGGTCGTGATAAATAATCTTTTTAATGCATTGTTGTATTCGATTTGCTAGAATTTTGTTTAGGATTTTTGCATCTGTATTCATCAGAGATATTGATCTGTAGTTTTCTTTTTTTGTGTTGTCCTTACCAGGTTTTGGTATCAGGGGAATGTTGGCCTCATAAAATTTGTTAGGGAGTACTGTCTCTTCTTCAATTTTTTGGAAGAGTTTGGTATTAGATCCTCTTTGAAAGCTTGGTAGAATTCACTAGTGAAGCCATCTGGTCCAGGACTTTTGCTTTTGAGAAGGTTTTGGATGACTGATTCAATTTCGTTTCTGGTGATGGGTCTCTTTAGATTTTCCAGTTATTCATGGTTCAGCCTTGGAAGGCTATATGTTTCTAAGAACTTGTGCATTTCTTCTAGGTTATTGAATTTGGTGGCATACAGTCCTTCATAGTATTCTTGGATGATCCTTTGTATTTCTGTGGTGTCCGTGACAACTTCCCCTTTTTCATTTCTGATTTTGTTAATTAGTGTCTTCTCTCTTTTTATCTTCGTGAGTCTAGCCAAGGGTTTGTCAATTTTGTTAATCTTTTCAAAGAACCAGCTATTTGTCACATTAATTTTTCCTATTGTCTTTTTGTTCTCTATTTCATTTAGTTTTGCTCTGATTTTTGTAATTTCCTTTCTTCTGCTGACCTTGGATTTCACTTGTTCTTCTTTTTCTAGTTCTTTAAGGTGTAACATGAGGTTATTTATTTGAGATTTTCCTTGTTTCTTGAGACAGGCCTGTAATGATATAAATTTCCCTCTTAAAACTGCTTTTGCTGCATCCCAAAAATTTTGATAGGATGTATTTTCATTGTCATTTGTTTCTATGTATCTTTTGATCTCTCCTCTAATTTCTTCTTTGACCCAGTCGTTCTTTAAAAATATGTTGTTTAATCTCCATGTATTTGTGTTCTTTCCTGCTTTCTTTTTGCAGTTGATATCCAATTTCAAAGACTTGTGATCAGAGAATATGCTGGGTATGATTTCAATCTTCTTAAATTTGCTGAGGCTGATTTTATGTCCCAATATATGGTCTATCCTTGAGAATGTTCCATGTACACTAGAAAAGAACGTATAGTCTGATGTTTTAGGATGAAGTGCTCTATATATGTCAATTATGTCCATTTCATCTAATGTGTCATTTAGGGCTGTTATTTCGTTATTTATTTTCTGTTTGGATGATCTATCCATAGCTGTCAATGATGTATTTGAGTCCCCTAGTATAATTGCGTTTTGGTCAATTTCTCCCTTTAGTTCTGTTAGTAGTTGCTTGGTATATTTCAGTGCTCCCTGATTGGGAGCATAAATATTGATGACTGTTATGTCTTCTTCTTGTATAGTCCTCTTTACCATTATGAAATGTCCATCTTTGTCTCTTATCTTTTTCACCCTGAAGTCTGTTTCATCTGATATCATTATGGCTACACCTGATTTTCTCCGGATACCATTTGCTTGGAGTGTCAATTTCCACCCTTTCACTTTGAGTCTATGCTTGTCCTTGTAGCTGAGATGTGTCTCTTGGAGACAGCATATGGTTGGATTTAGTTTTTTGATTCAATCTGTTACTCTGTGCCTTTTTATTGGTGAGTTCAGTCCATTTACATTTAGGGTGATTATTGATATGTGAGGATTTCCTGTCATTCTATCTTGAGTTTTCTGGTAAGGCTGTGTCTCCATTGTTTCTTTGCCTTTTTGTTGTTGTCTATTATTTCTGTGTGGTGGTATTCTATGATGTTTCCCTCTGTTTCTTCTTTTATTATAGTATATATTTCAGTTCTGGATTTTTTTTGAGTGGTTACCCTTAAGTTAACATAAAAGAAAGTTTGATATTTAGAGTATTCCATTTTCTTCAGCATGCTTACTTTCTCCATTCCCGTATTTCTGTTCAGGCCTTTACTCTCCCCCTTTTTATGTTTCAGTTGCCACAAATTGTCCCTGAGGATGGTGGTCGAATAGCCTCCTTTAGTATTTCTTGTAGTGCAGGTCGTGTATTAGAAAATTCCCTCAGCTTCTGTATGTCTGGAAAGGTCTTTATTCCTCCTTCATATCTAAAGGATATCTTTGCTGGATATATTATTCTTGGCTCATAATTTCTTTCTTTCAATAGTTTGAATATTTGGTTCCACTCCGTCCTGGCTTGTAGAGTTTCTGCTGAAAAATCTGATGATAATCTAATGGGCTTTCCTTTGTAGGTTACCGTCTTCTTTTCCCTGGCTGCCCTGAGGATTCTTTCTTTGTCATTGATTTTAGACAGCTTCAATACAATGTGCCTTGGAGAAGGCCTGTTGGGATTGAGGTAATTAGGTGTTCTATTTGCTTCTTGGATTCGAGGATCCAGTTCTGTCCACAAGTTTGGGAAGTTCTCATCAACAATTTGTTTGAATTTATTATCTGTTCCCTTCTCTCTTTCTTCTCCTTCTGGGATGCCCATTATTCTTATATTGCTCTTTCTGATGGAGTCAGAAAGTTCTTGTAGAGTTCTTTCATTTCTTTTAAGTCTCAAGTCTCTTTCTTCTTCCATCTGTGTAATTTCCAGGTTTCTATCTTCGATGTCACTGATTCCTTCCTCCATCTGTTCAACTCTACTACCTCAGCTGGCTATTTCATTCTTAATTTCTTCTATTGAGTTCTTAATCTCCAGAAATTCTATTTGGTTCTTTTTTAAAATTTCAATCTCTTTCATAAAATACTCATGTTGTTCTTTGATTGTGTTTCTGAGTTCATTAAACTGCCTTTCTGTGTTTTCTTGCATCTCGTTGAGTTTTTTCAGAACTGCAATCTTGAATTCTCTGTCATTTAAGTCACATATTTCCATATCTTTAAGTTCCTTTTCTGGAGACTTTTCACTTTCTTTCTGAGCTGTCTTGTTGCCTTGGTTATTCATGGCAATTAGTGATTTATTATTTCTCTTCCTAGACATCTACAAGAGTGGCTTCTGCAACAGGTTGATAGGAAGAGGTCTTTCTTTTGTTTTCCAGTGCTTGTTGGTAGAATGTTTTATTTTCTCTCCGACTGCAGCCTTTTTTTTCTCTCTCACATGGTAGTGCTATGTTTTCTCTGCACTATTCCAGCTTCTCACACAATGGGGGGATTCCCTGGGAGACAGGCTTCTCCTCTGTTAATAGTTCACCTGGGTCACAGGGCACAGTGTCCGTGTGGATATGCGGAGAGCTTTTGAAGTTCCAAAGCTCTTCCTGCACCAGATTCAGAACCCGTATGTTTCAGCAGTTCTGTTTACTCCTGCAGGGATCCGCCCAGATAGGTGGGGCCAGGGGCAAGGTGAGTCAAGGTGAGTTGTGAGAGGTGGCCCAGAGCAATGGCGGCGACCACCACCACAGCCGGTCCTGCTTCCACAGCTCCCTCCCCTTTGCCGGAACTGATTGTTGGGCTGCGAATCTGTGTCTGCGGTCCACAGTTCTCAGAACAGCAAATATTCTCTTCTTTTGATCTGACACTGCTACTGTTCCGCTTCTAGCACCGGGCAGATGGTGGCGGGGCGAGCTCTGGGAGGGTAGCGAGGGGGCAGCTAGTCTCAGTGCCTAAGACTTCCGTTCTCTGTTCGGCAGTGAGGGCTCAAACCACCGTTTTCAGCCTTCTTCCCTCAGTCTTTGCTCCGAGGTCTCTGCCGTGAGCGTTGGGTTCAGCCATGTTATATGCTGCCCCCTCAGCCCTGTGGGCCATAAGTGGAGCCCTAGCAGTCCTAGTTCTTCCCTCTCCGGCAGCTGCGGTAGTTCCAGGGTGCAGCGAGCTCGGAGCACTGAGCCAGGTCTGCGTCCTGCGCCCGCGCGGCTCCGTCCGCACTTTTCCCTTCCCTCCTCCCCTGCTCGCGCGATTTGCCCACCTTTAGGTGAATTCAGTAGTGGGCTTCTTCGTCTTGCCTGTCTGCTGTGCAGGGATTCCTTTGTGGAGTTGTTGTTGTTCGATTAGTTGTAAATTCCAGGGGAGCTTTACAGAGGCTCACCTCACGGCTCCATTTTGATGACCAATCTCAGATTTGCTTCTTGAAGACCTCTGCTTGTCAAAAGGTGAGAAAAGGAGAGCAGTGTTTGTCCAGGCCAAGGAGTGCCTGCTTGTACTTGGGGTAACTTTCGGCGCTAAGATGATGTCCTTGCACAACAAAGTGGAAAATGGCAGTAAGTGTTCTGGATAATTCGAACAACAGCTGTCCCTGTGGTTTTGGAGCTGTGGTTCACTTCTTAATCAAAAGGCATTCAGCCTCCAGGAAAGGGGTCCTATAAATCACAGGAAGTTTTAAGAAGTCAACAAAAGGATTCCAGGCGGGAGGCAGCCAGAAAGAGGGAAATCTGATCTTCATCCATTTTATTAAGTTAACATTTTTCTACCGGCATTTGTCTTCTCCTCTCTAAAATTCCTCCATTGACTTTAAGGATAAAGAAGCAAATCTATTGTTGATGAACCCTAGAGTGGGTGGGCCATGATTCTACTTCTCCCTCAAATATCAGCTTCATAACAAAATAACCCCCAAATTAGCTCCTCCTCCTGAGCAATAAATTATAAATAAGTTGAAGTTCACAGCCAGAGAACTTGAGACAACCCTGATACAGGCTAAGAAAATCACATCTCAGGTTACAACATGAAATCCCACTCTGGCTTTTTACTCAATATTATGGTTGGTAGAATGGCAGTAGGTGTCTTGGACTCCCTCCCAGTGTTTTAGGAAACATTCCGCTCTACCCTCATGGACAGCATGGTCTCACAAAAGCTTTCTTCCTGCCTTGAAAGAAAGCAAGCTGACTTGGGGTTTTAATGCCAAGCATTTGTACTTCCTGCATCCATGAAAATATATGGACACCATTACTCCTGAGCTTCCTTGTGGTTATTTCTAGAAGAGAATTCCCCCATAATTTTGCACCCACACATGTGCAAAAAACATGTAAGAATACTCTCCCTTTGAGGCACACTCTACACAGCAGCTACAAGGGGTCTTAAAATGATCAAACAGGAGAGAATATTTCAGTAACTCTCATATCCAACCTGTTTCACTTCAAACCTTCAAAGGAACTGGGTTTGGAGAAGTGGGATCTGACCATGAAGAAATGGAGGATTTAGCTCTGCAAAGACTGTAGGACTGGTTTCACCGCATTTTTCCTTTCCCTTGGCTTTTTGGCTTATTACCTGGCTGGCTGGAGGCTAGAACCAGTAATGGTCTGGCAAGTGCAGGTACGAACACAGGCCTTTTGGAGTCCCTTGGCAAACAGAGTTGACATGTGGGTAAATAATGTAGCAGTATAGTTGCTCGGGGCCAGCTGATGGTTTCCCTGGGGCTTTACCATCTGGGAGATGGCCTATCTGACCTGCCAGGAGAGCCACAGGCTAGCAACCTCGCCTCTGCCCCACAGGCCAGCTGTGGGTTGCTGCCAGTGAGCTGGTTTGGACCTAAATACGAACTTGAAAGGAGTCAGTGAGAGAGAATAATGCAACTGATTTGTAATTAATTTCCTGCCTCGTTTATAAAAGGTTTGAGACCTATAAGCATAACATTGTATACATTAGAGCAGGACTGGCTGAACTACAGTCCAAGGGCCAAATCTTGATTAAGTAAACAAAGTGTTATTGAAACCCAGCAATGCCCATTGATTTGCATATTGTCTATGGCTGCTTTCCCTCTGAAGGGGAAGAGTTGAGTAGTTGTAAGAGGCCATATGGCCTGAAAAGCTTGAAAATTTTACTACCTGGATGTTTACCAAAAAGTTTGCAGACTCCTGTACTAAGGAAAGATACAGAGATAAAATGCTTACAATGATTTATTCCCAGAGGTGGTCATTATGTATGAATTCCAAATCTGAAGTAAAAATTAGAGTCTTCCTGAACAGCCAACAGTAGTGGAGTAGTTGGGGAAATATAGTCACCATATGGCAGAATAGTATGCAGCCATCAAAAATTACATTTATACATCATTTTAATAGCATATGGAAAAATTTACAAATTTTGTTAGGTGAAAAGTGCAGAATACAAAATACATTAGCAATTAATCTCTACTAAGTAAAAAAAAAATTAATAAAAAATTACTAGATGGAAACAATACACCAAAACTTAAGCATTTGAGAAGTGGGAATTTGGATTTTATTTTCCTCATTATACTTTTAGGGTTTCTTGTTTTGGGGTTTTTTTGTTTGTTTGTTTGTGTGTGTGTTTTTTTGCCATTTCTACAACAAATGTTACTTTTACGAAAAGAAAAGGTTTATTTTAAGAATAAGATTAAGCAAAGAGTTCAAAACCCATATATTATGGTGGAAGGAGTTGTTTCTGGGATAAAATGATGTTATTGCTGAGCTGCTGGCTGCCAAATTTTTAAAAAAGAGAAAGAGAGGGAGGAGGCAGGGGAAAGAAGAAGACGGAAGGGGTAAGGGAGGGGGATAGAGATCTTTATGATTCTCTGTCTACTAAAAAGAGCATTTCAGTTTCCAGTGGAGATGAAGTATTTTTCTGGCAAAAAATTTTCAGAGATGATCTCAGGTACATGGGCAGGGTCTTCAGTGAGGAAACTGATGGCCCACGAGCTGATTTTTATTGGTGCAAAAGTAAAATTGCAGTTTAAAAGTTTACCCAAAAAATTGCAAAAATCACAATTACCTTTGCACCAACCTAATAATTACTCCTCTGTTGGGAGATATTCTCAGATTAGAGTAGCCGTGGAGACTCTTGGGAAGGGTGAGCAAGAGTGGCCCCTCTTTGGGTTTGGGTGGGGAACAAACACCTCAGATGTCCACAAAACCTCTTATAAATATTAACCAAAACACATTCGTGCAAAACAAAATAAAAATTATTACCTGGAATGCTTAGTGAAATTTACAATATCAGAAAACAATGCCAGTGTCTCAATTTGAATGAACTGCATATTTTTTGCTGTGTTTGTAATTGTGCAGAGCTAGATACAAAACAAAGTAGCAAACTTGGAGCTAGAAGAAATGACAGACTAAAGTGTTAAAAATACAGATTTTGCTGTTTTTCCCAGACTAAACATTGAAATGCGATATAGCAAAGTGAAAGACAGTTGCAGAGTATGTGGTTAAGCAGACCTTTCCATGCTTATAGCTTTTATAGTCTATTTACTCCTACACCAAGCTTTTGACCAAAGATGAAATAAAGAAAGTGAAGGACTATTAAATTGCACAAAATAACTTCAAACACAAAGAAAAGAGAAAGAAAATAATCTATTCTATAAAGGAAGTCTGTCAACTTCTTTATTCCCTCCATTGTGAAGGCTAAGAAACACAGAGTTACATTTCCCTGACATCACAAGAAATCCTTTAAAGTTAGAATACAAGCTCTTTTAGCCAAATTAAATTGAGGAATGGGGTTTGATTACTGCTAAAAGCAGAAAGTAGGACAAACTTAGAGATAGTCATATATCACCGAGTTTCTACAGCCTGGAAAAGAGAGGCTTTGAACTCCGGAAAGAACTGCCCAGAATGAAAAACAGAAGGAAGACGCGTCGAAAGCATTTAGCTCGCCAGTCACACCATCCGCGCTGCTTACTCCCAGAGATCTAAAGCAGGGAATGACGTCTCCTTTACCTCTAGCCCAAGTGCAGAATAATCTTTTTACCAGCAAGTTCCAGCACATCAGTGAGTCTCCTGGTCTTGATTTAGATGAAAAGAGTAGTTGGAAATTCATATCCAGTGAGTCCGTGAGTTAGCAATTGACCAAAAAATAACTTTTCTCTTAAAAAAAAATAAAATATATGTGGATAGATAGATACATACATACATACATACAAATTATATATATATAGTTATATATATATATATAGTTATATATAGTTATATATATAGTTATATATATATATATAGTTATATATAGTTATATATAACTATATATAGTTTATATATATAATTTGTATGTATATATACATGTATACATATATAATTTGCATCTAGCTTCTTTTATACATTGCAAGGAAGTGTGCTAATGAAGAAAAAGGGATTTAGAGGGTGTATTATTAAAACATGCAAAGACATACTTGAAATGTAATTGCCTCCCTTTTTTTTTTTTTTTTTTTTTTTTTTTCATTTATAATTCTTCCTCTTTATTCTCTCTGTAGTTACATTGGTTTCTGACCAGGTTTTTTAATTTAGAAAAAATTAGTAAACATGAAGATAGAACATGCTCTTCTAGCTTCTCCTATTCTCTCCTATTAATCGTATGCCATCCAAACTTGCACAACTGAAATCTATGTAATTCTACTAACAATTGTCACCCCAATAAATTAAAAAAAAAAAAAAAAAAAAAGAAATGAGAGCAACAGGACAGATTAGCAGTGATGAGATTTGAGTCCACAAATTTAAAATAACCTAAATTTATGTAGAAAAGGGATGCCTCCCTTTTTTAAGGGGCACCATCAGTTTCCTAATATAGGACAAGCACCGGGACAGAAACAGAAACTTTTCCTAAACTTGTACCTGCACATGTACTGTTTTGTTTTTTAATTAGAGTTTTTGTTAGAAATAAATAAAAATAAAGATGCGTTAATTTGTGTTTTATATGAGATCAAGAAAACATCAATTTTCCATGTTCAGAAATACTACTGTTTTTATTTAAGGTAGCGTTGGGAAGAGAGTGACAGAGATCATGGCCCTAAAACCCTACCCTCACCCCACCACAAGGTCACCTCCAAGTTACTCCCATTAAGATTAGAATACTTTATTTTCAAATACTACATTTTATCAATGTAAAATGCTATTAATTGAAAGATGGACTTTTATGTGAAAGAAGGAAAAGAAGGGAAAAAGGAAGAAAGGAAGACATAAATGTTTGAGACACTACTGATTAGAAGACGCATCGTGATTTCAAAAACATTAACAGGTGGTGGGGGGAGGAGTGTGTATCTTAGAACTGCTGAAGAATATTAGGTTTTTTAAATGGCTGATATTCCAGAGTCACCTACACTTCACCAGTGCTTTCAAAAAATTCTGGAGTTGCAAATGTATCTCAGATTTTTCAAGGCAAGCAATGGCTATTTACTTACTTACTAGGAACTCCTTTCTACAGCTATTTAAAAGGTGAGTGGTATAATTTGTTACCTAAATTGATTGGAGACCAAATAGGTATTTGGTAATTAAACATTCTGGTTAATAAAGAGTTATATTTCTCATATCAAGGGTTCCATTTATGAAACAATTGAAACATAGTAACATGTCTTTAATACCAAGATGATATTAAACACTACATACTTACTCTTTAATGATATATTTATGCTTCGAGGTTATAATTATGAACATTGTTGTCCACTACACAATGGAAATGATAAGTAATTATTAAGTAATATATAATTATATATTATTAAGTATATGATATAATTATATAATATTAAATATATAATATTCTACTAGAAGATAATTTAGGGCCTACTCTACTTCTAAAAGGTTCTCATCAGAAAATAGGAATTGCCAAAAAAATTGGTGGACCCAGGACCTGTCCAGCTCAATGACCGTTGCAATAGCAACCTTGAGATACTTGGGGTGGGGGTGATGGGGATGGAAAACACTGCTCCGCCCTTGTATCAACCTCGATGACATATGCATGGAGTAGATACTCTTAGTAGCTACTGTCCTCTCATAACCTACATGCTTCTCCTGACTCCTGTGAATTCACTTTTTCGTCTTAGCTGTACCACAGCATCATGAATAAAGGGAGCACCTTGGACAGTCACCTAGCCCAGCCTTACTTGCTACAGCATCCCTGAGAAATCATTGCTCGGTCTCACGTCTGGCACAAAGTAAGCCCTCAATAAACAGCTGTTGAATGATGGATTACAGCACTTGTACACCAATATTCAAAGTGGGATCTGAACAGCCCAGAGAAGAGGATAAAGAAACAAATCTAAGCTCATGCCTTGACTAGGGACACTATTTCTATTAACACAGCTTAAGATCACGTTACTGTTAATTCAGCTGCAACACACTATTGATTCAGACTGAGTCAGCTGAGACCCCAAACAAGATGTGGCCCTTGTCCTGTATTTGGGGTTTGGATCTCTGAACTTATGAGTAGAATTTTATCTATGTGTCCTAAGGCAACAAGTGCTTAGCTTTCAGCAGCCCAGCACAAAACAGCATAAGCTCCTGAAGGCAGGAGCTTATGGTTTACCACTGTATTGCCAGTGGTATGTAGTAGATGCTCAATGAATATTTGTTGGATGAATGAACAAATGAATGTGTCCCATCACATTTTCTTCTGTTGGATTTAGTCCATCATTTAAGTTGCTCAGGCTTCTTGAGATCTTGAACCTATCGTCAGCTATAGCAGGATCACTCCAAGCAGCCTACTGCCTGCACCAGGGGTCAGCAAACGACAGCCACAGGCTACACCCAGCCCACCACCTTCTTTTGTACAGCCCACGTGTTAAGAACGGCTTTCACATTTTTAGATGGTTGTGGCAGGGGAGTGGGGAATCCAAATAAGAAGAATATCTCATGATAAGTGAAAATGATCCGAAATTCACATTTTAGCATCTAAAAATAAAGTCTTATTGGAATACGACCACACTCATTGGTTGACTTATTATCTATAGTTCTTCTGAACTACAGCAGAGTTGAGCAGTTACAACAGAAGCCAGACAGCCTGAAAAACCTAAAATACTTACTATGTGGCCCTTTACAGAATAGGTTAGTGCACCCCTGGTCTACCCATACCATTAATGTCTTCTTCATAACCATTATTTAAAAGGTGAAACAAAGACAAGAACCAACCTTTGAACTGTGCACCCCCTGGAGACCTCCCTTTGAGGATTCAGTCCTCTAACACCAACCCTTGGGTCGATATGGACACTCTGACTACACTCAGCTCCCACTTGTCCGTCATGTACCCCAAAGACTCCATGAGAGTCTGCTGAAACCCAGACGGTAGAGATGATGATGGCTTTGTGAATTTCCTGAGTGCTACAGACCTCATTCGCACAGCTCCTCCATGTAGGGAATAGGACCAAGAGACACTCAGGCTCGGGCAGGTGGGAAATGTGAATGAGAGCTTACGACCACCACATGCAAGAATGCAACTCCAGTGTCATCGTCCATTCGACGGAACAACGTGAACTCCTCCTGTACCCAAACATGTGCTAGACCTTGGAGAATAGGGTCTGCACTGGAGTGCTCCACCTGGCCTCTGCCCTCCACGTGGGTTTACCTTTCTGCCTCCCTCATATTCTGCTTGGTGCTCCCCCTTTACACACAGGCTGCCTCCCTGCTGGAGCCTTAACCTATTAAGAGAACTATTTCTGAAACTAAATGACTTGACAAATTAACATCAGCCTTAAATAACAACCCCCCATTTGGAACCCAAGGACAAGGGGGGTGGGAAACTCTCTCTACTAAACTACAGAGAGGAGATGAATTGATGTTCTGAATCAATTATATTTTATTTCTCTCAAATAACATGTCATTTGGTTTCCATAAAGTTCTGGCCATTGCCTTCTGGAAAAATTCACAGAGCCAACAAGAAAAAGAAGGGAAATGATTACAAAGAATTTTCTCTCAACGCCGCTAATTCACTGAAATCCCTTCAAAGCTCTGAGAAATGGCGCCCGAGCAGTGCAGGTCCCCATTCTTTCTTTGATTGCCCTGCCTTCTCATTCATCCTCTGGCAACCATGGGCTGCCAAGGAGAAGTCACAGTGTGGTGCAGGCAGCCGTGGGCAGGTGAGTGTTCATTCTGGATGGCAAAGGTCCAAAGGAGAAGAAAGCCTGGGAAGACATCCCATAATACCCATCTGCTCTGGAGATGGATTTGCCCAGGAATAAACCACAGAACGCTAAAGTGGCGCTTGTTGTCAAATCTTGTTCAGAGCACAGAACCAAAGAAGAAAGAAAGAGTCAGTGGAAATTATGAAGCAGAGGTGGCACCATTTCATCACTGCAAGCAGTGGTTAAGAATGCTGCTGAGCGCTGCCATCAATATGAGACCTGCCTCCCCCAGGAAGCCCTCCTGGATCCCTCTCACAGATCCCTCTTTGGCAAACCTCCCATAGTATTTACCTTCTACAGCCACTATTTTCACCCTTCATAGCAGTCTGTTTTGGCTTGTGAGCTAAGCCTTGGCTACTCCCTAGCGGGTTAAGTTGCTGGAATTGCTATGGATAATGTTTTAGATTCCTATGTATCCCTCAGAGCACCTGAACCTACATAATAAGTACATGATATTTATCAAAAGAAGGAACATGGGAACATGACCACTTTTTCCTTCAATAAACCTGAAGTAGGCATTTTCTAAAGGTGAGATACCCTCTGAAAAAAAGAGACTTAATTTTTGCCTTTCGTGCTTTTATTTGGCAGCTTTTAAAATGCTGTCAATTTAAAATTGAATTTCTCTTTCTGATTCCTGCATTAGTGATTGGCAGCTGTAGACTTCCTGGGCCACCGAGATGTTCACATGGCAGAGAGAAGGGCAACATTCATTCTAAGCAGTGGAGATCACTTCCGCCTATAAATGACATCAGTGCCCAAATATAGACACGTGCCAGTGGAGATCACTTCCGCCTATAAATGACATCAGTGCCCAAATATAGACACGTGCATAAGGCAGAGATGACTTCTTCAGTCACGGTGCTATCCCTTCCTGCAACCAGGATTTCATTGGACTAATGTCAGCATTCCTAGATGCTAGGGGTCTTTCACTCAGATGAATATTTAAGTAACATTTTAATCTTCCTTTTCTATCTTAACATAAACAATAACAAGACAAAAACCTGTACTACATGTGATGGTACAATATGACATTCCAGAAGCTATTATGCTTCACACTGATAGTGGGGGGAAAATTACAGATATAGTCATATCGTGTTCTATCTTATTCATGTTGCTGTATTTCTCTTACTTGGGATGACTGGAGACTGTAGCGTGTGTTTATTAAAGCTTAGAAGTGGTAAAGATTTCCTGCTATGATAGACTAGCTTATAGTAGATCTCAACAGGAACGTTTACTGGAAAAGTCGGATAAAATACAAAACCATCTGTCTAGAGGCATCAGAAGGCACATCCCAGAGAGAAAGGAAGTTCACTGAGGTGACCCCAAATTTCTGCACACCTCTTTCTGCCTTGGAGCATATGCTGAGAAGCAAAGTGGAAAGAGGCTGCGAAGAGGTGGAGTAGCCAGCAGAGTTTCGGCAATCTCATAAGCTGGAGACAGTACTTGGAGCCCAGCATTGCCAAGGCAGCCAGGTTTGGGGAACAAGATCCCAGAGAGCAGCAGTGTGCAGAGAACTGAGCCCAACACTCAGTGATTTCTTCTAGAGGCATTTTCTGGTTAAGGTGCACAGAAAATGAAGATACAAAGTCAAACAAAGTGGAACTTAAGAGAAGAACAGAATTTGGGGCTGTCTCAAAGTGATGGAAAGGCCAAAAAAAAAAAAAAAAATGAATTCCAGACCCACCAAAGAGGAAGGGCTCTAGGAAACATCTGAAGCATTCTTTTGGGAACCCCAGAGGATGACATCCTAGGAGGAGGAGGAAACCAGGAGAGGACCAAGCATTGCAAAAACTTCAACCCAGACATGGGTCAGCTTAGTCCCTATGACCTGAAATCATCTGCCTCTGTAGTGCTTGCCCAAGGATAAAGTGTATTCTCCCTGGAGGAACATAACATCAGGCAAAGCTTCTGCCAAATTCATACAGAAATACCAGGCAACCAACTGTAAATCACCTGATCATACCAAGAAACAGAACCAAGACAAAAATTCACAATAAAAACAGAATACAGTTAACCCAAATAGTAGAGTCACCACACAGACTTTAAAATAACCATAATTAATATGTTCAAGAAAATAGAACTGAAATGTATATAAAAAGGTAAAAATAAATACAAATTCATAAAAAATAAAGTATTGGAAACTAAAAACTCAATAGAAGGCTTTAATAGAAGAGTAGGCACAGCTAAAGAGACAAAAGTATGCTGGGTGCTGTAAGGGTTCTGTGTCTTCACCTGGGTGGTGATTGCACAGGTTGGTATATACATTAAGATGAATTAAGCTATAAACTTAATATTTGTATACTTTACTACATGTAACATACCATAATAAGAAATTTAAAAACTGAAAACAAAACTGAAGGCAAAATAAAGACATTTCTACCATGTTTCCCCAAAAATAAAACCTAGCCAGACAATCAGCTCTAATGCGTCTTTTGGAGCAAAAACTAATATAAGACCTGGTATTATATTATTATATTATATTATATTATATTATATTATATTATATTATATTATATTATATTATATTATATTACATTATAATATATTACATTATAATATATTACATTATAATATATTATATAAGATCCGATCTTATATTATAGCAAAATAAGACCGGGTCTTATATTAATTTTTGCTCTGAAAGACGCATTAGAGCTGATTGTCCAGCTAGGTCTTATTTTGGGGCATACATGGTAGAATAACAAAAATTAAGACTTAATCACTTACAGACCTGTATTGAAGGAAATACTAAATGGCATTGTTTTTGTTTTGTTTTTAGACAAGAAAAATGATCCCAGATGGAAACTCAGCTATGCAGGAAGAAATGAAGAGAAATACAAAAGGTCATTTGTGTCATGTGGGTAAACCAAAATGAATATAAAGATAATAATATCTCTTGGAAAGTAAAATACTTGACAACAGTAAAAAGGAGGAAGCGGGATAAATAGAGTTTTAAAATGTTCAGACATCCTAGCATTATCTGAAGGAGAGATTAGTACGAATTTAAATAAGATTCTAAAAGTCAAGGATGCATGTGGTAATATCTATATTATCCACCAAGAGATGAGTAAAAAATGTACAAGTCATAAGCTAACAAAAAGGGAAACATGGTATGATTTAAAAACGTTCACAAAACACTTAAAATACGTAGGTGGGCAAAATATGAAACAAAGATAGATAGATAGTTGGATGGACGGATAGATAGAAAGAAATCCAAACACATCAATAACCACATTAAACGTAAATGGTGTACATATTTTCAATAAAAGATATATATCCATATAATATCTTACAAAAGATATACCTTAAATACAAGGACATGGAAAACTTTATAGTAAATGTTGGAAAAATATACTATGCAAAAGCCAGCCAAAGAAAACAAATATACTGATATTAGAGAGTATGGATTTAAACACAAGAAACATTGATAAAGAGGGCTATTCCATAAAGATAAAAATATCAATCCAAAAGGAAGATGTAATAATTCTAAATCTGTGTGTATCTAACAATAGAGCTTCAAATATATAAAGCAAAAATTGATTATATATATATATATACACACACACACATACATAAAGGGAGAAATATTCTAACCTGTAATCGTAGTAGACTCTAGTAGACTACAATTGAGATTATTTATCACATCTTTCTCAATAACAGATGGAAAAACAAGACCAAAAAAAAAAAAAATGAGTAAGAGCCTAGGTGATCTTAACAAAAACAATTAACTGACTTGACTATAAATACATATAGAGACTATGAACATATTAATTGACATATATAGGACACTGAGTCCCCAAATAGAATACCTTACTACAACGAAAAGATACTGCTACAATAAAGTGGGTGATTAAATGTCATCATCAGAATGAAGTCACACAGAAAAGAACATATACTATATGAATCCAATTATAGAAAGTTCAAAAGGAAGCAAAACTAATAGATAGTGATAGCACTCAGGATAACTGACCTTCGGAGGGTCTGTCTGGAAAGAGGTGGTGGGGTTGTTAACATCCTTTTATTGATCTGGGTACTAGTTATAACCGTGCTAGTTTTATGGGCATCTTCACTTTGCAAAAGTTGATCAAACTATACACGTACAACTTGTCCATTCTGTTATATGTATGTATGTTGCACTTTCATAAAATGTGTACTTCAACACACTCAAAGAAATATGAAGATAGCCATCATTCTATGAACTATAATAACAATACCTTTAATCTATGATGACAAACGACATGCAAGTTACTTCACCTGTACGGGCCTCCGTGTCATTCATTATGTATAAAATGAGACGCACACTGGTGCTTATCTCTAAGGGTTGCTGGGACAATTACATTAATTAACTGGTAAAGACTTAGATCAGTGTCTGACTCCTGAAAAGCTCTATCACTATTAGATCTATATCCAGTCTAGGAACAACAGGTTTGTCCGGTACCTCAACTGGAAATATCTACCAACCAGTTAGCTGTGCACCATCAGAATGATTACTGGTGCTCTGAGTGATGTATGTAAGAAATCACATGCACCTTATGCCATTTCTGAGTTAAGAATGAAATTCCATTTAGCAGAGCTATCCGGTGAATGTTGCTGGGCACAGACCCTGCATATTCAGAATCTGTGCAGGACACATATGGTAACTCAGTTAACTGGGTCCCTTGATTCAACAGAACACCAACTGCCAACCATGTTGGCTATCAGAGTGAATGGCAGAAAGAGAATGCTCGAGTCTCCTTGTTACCTGGCACCATGATGCTATATGCACATTCAATCGTCACAACGTGGATTATTTAAAATGCTCCCATCAAGGAACAAAGAAGTTCTGGATTGCTAGTGACAGTAACAGAAATATGTCATGTCGTTCCCACGAGCACAGCCACCATATTACCACATGCTAACTGCATTCACACTCGACTCTTCACTAAAAGGCTTTTTTTCAACACAAGATTCACCTTTCAAAAATAGCCTAAATATACGCCTTCTCTTATGAAACATTATCTATTGCCAACAACTTTTTACAGTTCTTGTTCAATGCTTCCTATTTTAAAAAATATATATTTTCTTCTGTTTTAAGCTACTCATCATACTTCCCATTACAGTTTACAATAATTCATTCATGTTGTTAACACCTGCTATATTTTATATGTGTTAAGTACCTGGTCTCCTCTCATTATGTTGAACTAACAAATGATTAAATTCTAGAAATGGCCAGTTTTTCAGAGATTAAGTCGAACCATCTGTATTCAGTTGTTTTACACATATGAGCCCACTCAGGCTTGGAAGGTAAATGTTTTTCCTTAATTCTGAACTATTTGTATATATGATACAAGCAAGCAAAATCTCCCCATTCATATTTTTATTGTAAATTGCTCCATTTAATTGCTCCACATATAGCTATTTTTAAAATACAAGTTTTTGAGATATTCTCTGTGAACTAATGCAGTCTGTCTCTGTTGATTGCTATGTTACTGTTTTATTAAGTAGATAGTCCAAAGTAAAAGAGAGAAATGTAGGACCATTAATTAAAAGATTGAATTAAACTGACATGAAAAAGAAACCGTTATCATTTCCATTTTACAGATTAAGAAACTGAGGCATTGAGGTTAAGACACAGAGCCATGGAGTAGCAGGGTCAAGATCTGAACCCAGGCAGTCAGACCTCAGAGCTCACACTCTTAACCAATACACTCCACTAGGCAAACAAACAAACAAAATAATGACAATTTATGGTAAGGGCTGTAAAGAAAAAAATAGGGTGAATAGGGTTAAGATATTATAGTTATTACTGCTATGGCTGTCTGTTAGTTCACTCTATAGGAAATCTACTCTAGAAGGGGTGTCAGGAAAGGCATTTGAGACCTGAAAGATGAGACAAGTCCAGCTGTACGACAAGCAAAAAGAAGAAAAATCCAAAAACAGAGGCAGCATGTGTAAAGGCCCTGAGGCCAGCGTCACTACAGCACAAAAGGAATGAAGTGGTGCAAGATCTGGTGGGAGAGGCAGACCTAGATCAGGTCATGCGTGTGACCTTGAAGGCCTTGTCAAGGAGGAGACTGTCTCCTATATCTTCAGTGCCTGGCATAGTGCCTGAGACATAGTAGGTGCTCAGTTAAAGATGGATGAATTCTTAAGTTGAGCTACAATTAAACCTGCTTACAGGTTGAATCTTTTGGGTGGGGATCGAGGATGAGGCAAGAAGACCAGATCTATTTAAATCCAGACAGCCAGTTGGCTTTGATTAGCCCACGCATGTGTAAGGAGCCATCCTAATGTGAACGAGGATCAACACTGACAGTCGCATACTCCACATCTGGTTTATTTCCAGCTCCAAACAGGAACTTTCCATTGCCCCTGGTCACTAGAATCCTTCTAGTCCCCAAAGGACCTCAACAAACCAGGCACACTAATTGGATCAAGTCATAAATCCGGATTCCAATTAGATCAGGCCGCTCTTCTTCACGACAGGCTCAAAGAGCCACGTCCAAGAGCTGGATTTGGCCTGAGGCCAAGCTCCCAGGGCACAAGATTTCCTTATTTTTGCCGAAGCCAATCTGGGGTCCAGTTGGATTTTCATTCAGATTCATGCCAAGATTGCTACACTGACGTCTCCCAGGCCTAATGATGTAATTCATGATATGCTCATGCATCCAACCCCACCCAAGGCCAAACAAACAAACATCCCGGGGCCTTCAAATATCTCCCTGCTGACAGTGACCAGAAGCCAGCCTTTGGCCAAGTCATACTACATATCCTTGACCTTAAATGCGCACAGCCCTCTTGCTCTTAAAGCCTTCAGCGTGGTTTTGTGACTCTCTTTGGGGTTTCCTTTTTCCCTTGGGCTCCCTTCAAAGTGTCTGGAACATTCCAGATCTAGGCAAACAAGTGGCTTGTGGCTCCAACATCTGACATGTGACAACCACCCAGAAGCACCAATCCTTTCCGACTACCACCTCACTCATCACCTCTCACCAACCAACATCTCACTGTAATGTGTCGGTGGCAACTTTGAGGTTCCCCAAAAGGCACTCTGAGAGGAACTCAACACCTTCTTTGGGTGCCCTATTCTCTCCTTGCTACCGGAACAGAGGGAGTGGGGAGATTTGGGGCCATTGTCCTGATTTATGAGACTTGTCTCTGAATCTGATTGTTAACTGCTGTAGCACTTACAGAGTGAAACCAAAGTTAAATAAAGGATCACGGAACACATGGAAGACCTTCGTGTTCTGGGAACACGCCCTTCACCAGTGTTCCCAGAGAGGTGGTTAAAAGGGCTAAAGAGAGCAGAGGCCCACTCACAGGGCTAGGGCATCGGTGGGTGACGTCAGGCAGTTCATCTGGGCGTTTGGAACCAAAATGGATCAGGAAAGTGGCCTAACCTCAGCAAAGTAGGTTCAGAGTGATTCGCTTTCTGACCCACTCAATCTATTTAAATGATCCTCGTGCTATTATTTTTTTTTTTTTAGCAACTTGGTTGCTCAGATTCTCATCCAGCCCCTGCCTTCTTCCAATTGCCTCATATTCTGTGAACAGAGCTGAGCCGTTGAAAGATTGTGAAGGCAATATCTATATGTTATTTAAACTTGTTTGGCAGGGAAACATCCTTTATTGGGCCTTTATCATTCTCAGGAATTAGGGTACATTGGGCTCAGAAACAGTCTTCCTGCACCGAAAAAAAAAAAAAAAAATTGTAGAGCGTCTTTGAAATGCAGTTCTGACAAGGAGAATTTATTGCTTTTGATTAAGCAAGTTCAGGCTGTGGATTCCGCCATGGTCGTTCCTTCTCTCAGGAAAGGGCAAAGAAAGCCACTGTGCACATCGCGGCATTCTTTATTGATTCCATAATTGGTGTCAGAGAATCACATTTCATCGGGAGGCATTTACCTCCTACTTTTTAAAGTAGGGATCACTGGCTTCTTGTGTTAACAGCGTTGCCCATCCTCACTGCAATGAAGGGACATTCCTGGTCCCCTGAAAAACCTGTAATGACTTAATAGTGTTTAAAACACAACCTACTGAGTCTTTAATTATACCAAGCTACTGTAGTAGTGAAATTAACTAAATTGCAACTCCTACAAGAGCGACCTAGGTGATAAGTGGGGTGGGTTTCAAACATCTGGCCAGCTTCCCCAGCAATTTATGATGGATGGAGGCTTATTAATAAAAAACAGCTGAATGGCGGGGGACTTGCTTTTTATATGTATTTTGTGTCCTAGATGTATAACAACACCTGATCCCTTCTCGGCATGATTACATAAGTGAGGGATTTTATTTTTTTCTTGGGTAAACCTCAGATTTGCACATAAAATTCATTTGGACTCCTTTAATGATTTACCTACATAGGACTCTAACCAGCTAATAAGGCCCATGTTGATGCAATTACTGACCAATTCTAAAACTCTTGTCTAAACAAAATAAGACAATTGTTAATCCAGATCTCCTTCCCTGGTATGTTTCTATAAATGACAGATGCACACACACACACACACACACACACACACAAAAACCCCACATTAAGTTATTAAGAATATATTTAAAACAAAAAAATTAGATTGGGCACTTGAATATGAAAATATAATAATGAGGCATAGAAGCATTTCTACATCAAATAAGATCACCTATGGGATGTAGCGTAGCATAAACTGCTGGGAATACAATAAATTTAACAAACATGGAATGGATGAATCAAAGAAATCGTGCAGTACAGAATTTCCTAGGTTGTTTGGATTTCTGGAAAGATCCAAAGATTGTAAGTATGGTGATATTTGGGGGTTTGTTTTTGTCTCCAAGTCTTGTCAGAGAGAAGGTAATTTTCATTTACTTATCTACCCAAAGGCTGAATTACTCATGCAATGGTATTTCATTTAAAATACGTCTTAATAATCACTTACATAAGGATGTTTCTGACTGATAACTCCATGTATCAAATGAAAAGAATGGAAAAGTGACATTGATGTTTACCACAGGGAAACTGGAAGTGTCTGATGAGGCCCAGACATTTCACTGGTCTTAGGATGGCTACAGGTTAAACTCCTTCATGCTGCACCTGGGCCCAAGCAGCAGAAGCAAGTGCAAACTGGTTGAGTGTATCGACATCCACGGAAGGTGTAGTCCAAATGTGTTCCCGCTTGCCAACACATCGGCAGAACGTTTAGTCTGGCTCTTTGTATGCAAAATAAAAAGGGCCATTAACGTAATTAGTTATATAAGTTTTTAAAAATTCCATTTGCCCTAATGATTTGGCCATCATAAGAAAATGCAAGTGGTGGACTTGCCAGGAAAATTATTTCTGTATTTTTTTCCCTGAACACTGTTTGCAAGGCCATGAAAAGCCAGGCACACGCAGGCCCCAGGAATGCCCACGGCTCGCTTATCTTGAATTTATTTTCTCAAGTCCTCTAACAAGAGTAGCAAGTGTGAACATCTGTCTCCACATATAGTCACAGACTTTATTTTCACTAGGAAGCATTTGCCTTCCAAATACTACTGGGTTCAATTCAGTCTTATTTATTTTCTGTCGGCCCATCACGTTGCACCACAAAGAGACAGGGCATTTTCTGAGCTTGGGGACATGAGGGAACCAGTTAGCTTATTTTGATTTCGTGACTGTGAGTGATGCTGTCCAGATCGGCTCTTGGCAACGGACCTGAGGTAGAAGATGACTCTTGTCCACACTGAAGGGTGGCTCTGCTCAAAAGGGGACGCAGCCACCACCAGCCCCCTCAGAATGAGAAGACAGTGCTCAGGTCAGTTGAGAAGAATGGTCTGTGCAAGTGTTTTCTCTGGAGAAAGACAAAGCCTGAATCGATAGTCAATTTTGCTAAATCCATTTAGGGGATTTGTGACTGCTGAAATTGGGACTATGTAACAGAACTGACATGCAATTGAGGAACAGACTCTTTCTTCCCATTTGAACATTTATCAGGGCTGACCCCACGCCAGACAGTGACAGGAAACAGGGCAACAATGCTCAGATGTCCGTACGAAGAGTCAGTCACCTGAAAGGCTTGTTAAAGGGGCAGAATCTGCAGGCTCAGCTGGGTGAGGGGCTCCAGGTGGCTTTCAGACAGGTGGTCCCCAGACCACACATCAACATGGACGCGGCTTCAGAGATGAAAGATGAATTTGCTTTTATTTGTTTAAGTCTGTCTCCCTCCTCTAGACTGTAAGATCTTCTAGACCCGGGGTCGGCAGATTTTTTTCTGTAAAGGGCCAGATAGTAAATATCTTAGGCTTTTTGGGCCAAGAGGCCACATGCTCTGCCATTGTAGCATGACAGCAGCCATAGCCAAGACATAAACAAATAAGTGTGGTGATGTCCAGGGCCCGTACAGAATGGACGGTGGGCTGCATCTGGCCAAGGGCCATCGTTGGCCAATCCCTGCTCTAGCGCGGCCCTGATCTTACTGGTCTTGGTACCCCACACCTAGGGCAGAACTTGGCATATGGGACGTGATGGAGGAAGGTTTAGTGAGAGAGTGAGGGCACGATCATACTTCTCGCCTCAGGGATATATATTCTCATAAGGAAGACAGGTGGCAAGATAAATCACCTCATTGTAAGAGAAGTTATGTTAGATTTGTGTACAATGTTCTCTAGGAACATTGAGGCAGAAGGAATGTCAGAAGTAGGTGTGCCAGCCAGAGCAAATGAAAAAACAGGACACACAGTTAATTTTGAACTTCAGATCAACGACGACTAAATTATCTGTGACGCACACAGAAACTAGTCGTTGTTGATCTGAAGTTCAAATTTAACTGGACTTCCTACATTTTAGCTGACAAGGAACCAGCGGAAGTTCACAGCAGGACTGATATTTGAGCAAAGTTGAACAAATTGGTGGGAAAGGAGGGCAAGGTATTCAAATGACAAGATGTGACGTGTACACAGCACCAAGTCCTAAGAGCCAGTCCCTGTCCAAGGATGAGGGGTGCTGCAGGGGGTGGATGGCTGGGTGTCGGGCTGGAGACGGTGGCTGAGGTCCGATGTCGGAGGCTTTGACCCCACGACCAAGGGTCAGACTCAATCCTGTAGACAACAGGGAGGGAGCTGAAGTTTTTAAGCAGAGAAGAGACTGTTTCTGACGGTTCCTGTTTAAAAGCACAGGTATTCTCTTTTGAGATTTGCTAACAGATCAACTGACCTAGTTTCTGTCTTCAAGCCACGCGGGCTGGATTTTCCTCATTATGAATTTGCTGATGAAACTACCCTCACACTCACAAATGTACACTCACATACACTTGCACGCATAAACACTAACTTATGCCCACTTACGCATATACATGCACACACAATGGCAATATATTAACTGAAAAGAAAAAAATGTTACATCAGGAAGACCCCTTGTCCCAATCAGAGGTAAGGGCTCAGGCTCAGAAAGCAGGTTGCAAACATCCCTGGGCACCCTCCTCTATCGACATGGACTCGAGGACCACACCACAGAAGGGAGGGGAGAGGTAAGCCCAGGAATACCAACCTGTTTCTGCCCAACTGGAAGCCTGTCCCAGGCCACTTCCTCACGGGTCAGTCTAAACATGTGATTCAACAGCTCTTCCCATCACTAACAAATTTGAGGGAGATCCAAGTCTACCACTGGCTTCCTTCACGTGGGCGAAGTCTGAGACTGGCCACTGCTTCTGGCCCATTCCACCGTCACGTGATCCTCTGATCTGGCAGCCTGTGCAGGACGCTTTTGAGAGAGAATGGAAGCAGAATCCAGGATGAGGAAGGAAGCCTGGGACATTGCTGCAATCGAATCACCAGGATCACCAGGACTTAGTAACTAACATCTATGATGGGAGATTCAAGAGGGAATGAAAGGAGACAATGAGGAAAAACTGAGGGTTGCTAGATGGGCGGGAGGGGTGGGGGGTGGGGGGGAGGGTGAGGGGATTGGAGGGCAATCGGTGACCATAGGATGGCCACGGGCTTGAAAATTAATCTGGGGAACGTAATTCGGTGGTTACCAGAAGGTAAAGGGGTTGGGGGGTGGGGGATGAGGGTGAGGGGGATCAAATGTATGGTGATGGAAGGGGAGCTGACTCTGGGTGGTGAACACACAGTGTGATTTATGGATGATGTGATACAGAATTGCACACCTGAAATCTATGTAATTTTACTAACAATTGTCACCCCAATAAATTAAAAATAAAAAAAAAATAAAAAAAAGAGGGAATGAAAGGTGTTCTGGACCATTATGAAGTTTCTAGATTAGAGATGGAGTGATACCACCGGCCAACCCAGAAAATACCAAAGGAGGCTCAAGTTTGGGATGGGGGTGATTGAGAAGTTCATTTGGAGAATGTACCTTTTGCAGGGCTTTCTCATCAGGGGAACACATTCAGTACGTTGGACGCACGTATGTTTCCAAAACTTGGACGAGAGACAGATTTGGGAGCTATTACTCTAGATGTAATCCCAGAGGTCATGTGAGTGAATCAGACCTCATAGTGGGGAGAAAATGTAGAGAGAAGGGGTTAATGGTGGAGGTGGGAAGAACCCCTGCATTTATGGAACAACCAATGGAGGAGGCGAACAAAAGAGATTGACACAGACAAGACAGGCGGTTTACCAAAAAAAGGTGACGATTTTGTCCTAGACCCTAACCGGGGACGGGGGATGGAAGTGAAGAGAAAGACACAAGAAGACTAAACGAGAGTGTTGGGGTTAGTCAAACAGCCACTGGTGACTATCGCAAGGCTCGTGTGTAAATAGTCGTGGGGACCCAAGACTGACGGAGCTGTGCATGTCAGTCCCATCCTGTTCAAATTTGGATTAATGCTACAGATGAGCACATTGCTTCATTTCTTCAACAAATACTCATTGAGCACATACTCTGTGCCCGTCACGTCTGTGCAGACAAAAGCCTGCAAACCAGTGGATGAGATCAAGCTGCCGGGGCCGAGATGAATTCTGATGGGGGAAGCGAAAACCAGCGTACTTGATAAAAGACCCAGAGCTAAGTGAGCATATTGGCAAGCCAACCTGATTGTTTCTGTGGCCCAGTGAATTAGCAAATGATAGTGAATGCTAACTCCATCTACTTCCAGGAAACTGCCAGTCTGAATTAGGAGAAAGTCTGAATAAGTAATTATTTTTAATGACAAGTAGTTTTATAACTCTCAAGTACTAAAATAATTCATACTTTGCTAACATCACTGCCGCATAGAACTCTTTTAGGAAATGCTTTATGGAAAATGTAATCTGATTTGTAACTAATGTATCAATCGGCTAGCAATAAATTTTGTTTTTATGCCACTGAAGCACTTGCTTTCGTTAGTAGAATAAGCATTCTCTCTGTGATACTGTTTACAGTATTAATTTGCTTTGTAGTCAAGTATCCGGAAAAGAGCAAACACTTCAGAGGCAGGCCAACACGGGTTCGAGTCCTAGCTTGGCTGCTTACCAGGGATGTGAATCGGGGGATTCCTCAGTATTTGAATCTCAGTTTCCTGCATGGCAAAATGGGTACAATAATATCTGTCTCAAAGAATTCCTAAAATTAAATTAAATAATATAGTAACTGATACATAACCCACGCTGCATGTTCTCAGAATGAATGGTAGCTGTTATCAGTCTCAGACACTAAGGCAAACAGCCTCAGGCCTCAGTGATGGATGAGGTCTTCCTGACGTGGCAAAGATAGTATTCAACACAGGGCTCCGGGTGATGGAAGAAAAATCAGATTGACAAGGTGGGGTTGTTCCATTGCCATAAAACCTGGCAGGGGACAGCAGCCAAAGAGAACTTGCATCGGTTCCTAGAGCCCTGACTGGATCAACTCCTCATACCCGGGGAGCCACCTGGAGCATGGATGGCCCATGTAAAGCACAGGTGTTGACTGTCTTGCCACGAGTCACAGGTCACAGGTAGGCCTATCCACAAGGATGTACTGAGCACTCCCTAAGGACGTGATTCAACCCAGCCTCCTGCAGCCAAAGGTCTTTTCCCTTTGAAGGAGCCAGAGGAGATTCCCGGCAGCCAGGTTCCCAAAAGCAATGAGACACCCTTGGCTCTAGATTCAAAATCAAAATGATAAGAGGGCCACCACCCACGTGCATCACAGGATTGAACCTGTCCACCAAAGACATATTGCATCCTCCCCTAGTTGGAAATGGGAAGATTAGGAAGAAAAAAAATACAATATACTTTTTGTTGTTTGTTTTTAGAGGAAGGCAGCCAAAATCCTATTGGGCAGGATCTTGGGATCAATTTTGGCATCTATTGTGGCATCAATTTTTACATTTTTATTTTTGAAATCATCTCAACATATGCACTGGGAATCTGAGATGTGCAGGGGATGGTGCTAGGCTGAGAGAGAGCGAGCGAGAAAGAGAGAGAGAGAGAGAGAGAGAGAGAGAAAGAGAGAGAGAGAGAACATAACCTCTACCCTCAAGGGACTTTCCATCTACTTGGGAAAAGCGACAGACACACGAAGAGAGTATAACAAAGATCCACAGATAGTGGACAGGCATGAATCAGCCATTCTGAGTTTTCACGTTAATCCAGTACGTACCTGGGTAGGGAAAGGCGGGCTATAAATGAAGTGGTCCTTACTCAACCATTGACCAGTGTCTGCCATGCACCAGGTACAGGTATGGTCAGCTTGGCTATGACAACTCCTAGTTAGTGCTGGATGCCACAGATGAAATAAATCCAGGTTGTCACACTCAGAAGCCTCCCATATTTGGGGGGGTGGGGAAGGTCTGTGGGAAGTTTGGGATGGGGTCCGAGGGCTATTATCAGAAGCGTGATCTAAAATTATTGCTACTTTGATTTGCTTTTAGTCACAATAGTTGTTTGTTTGTGGGTTTTTTTTATTTCAACCAATAATAAAAGAGAATGAGAATTTTTTTTTTAACTTAGTAAAGGAGGCATGGGTTTAAAAAGGTAGAAGAATTCGCGTACTTGTTTAGGAACTCTTCAAGGCAGAAAGTAAATTATGGTGACTTCAGGAACACCTCGCTCAGCATTCAATGAATATCAACTGAATGACTGGATAAACAAGTGAGTAAATAAAGGCAATGCATAGATTTCAGGTAACCAGTATGTTCAGGTATCCAGGGACAGGGGCACATGAAGAGAGGGGTCCTATGTGAATTTGCCTCTGAAGATGCAAAATACAACCAGGAGACAGGAGAGAAAGTTGTCCCCTCTGACAAACCAGTCACAGATTTCCCTTTTTTCTCAGCCTTGGAGCTGGGTCAAGCCCGTGTCCTGACAAATGACAACAGAAACAGCAGAATGGCCGGTGGGAAGTAGCCAGGAGTCAGGGTCACTTATGTACTCCAGGAACAGGAAGAGATCACCAGTAGCAGCAAGTGTACCAGGCAGAGACAAGGCCAGAATACGAGGAGTGCAAATAGGATTTAACGGAGAGGAATTCTGCTCCTTGGTGATTTGGAGCCTGCGAATATAACATTCCTCGATTTGCGGTAACAGAATTTAAAACAAACTCTTTCTTCCACTTAGGGAATTGGGCCCTGAGCAAAAACAACATAGATGGTCGTCAAAACCAATGTCTAAACACCACTTGAGAAAGGGTTCTGCTCTGCACACACATTTCCACGCCCTGGAGAGGTCTCAGGCATCACATGGTCTGACCAGAGAGGCAGCCTCCATGCTTATTCACAAGGTCTCTGCAGGCCAGCTCAGCCAAGGGCTGTTATTGGCTGAACAATGCCTGCCAGCTATTGACAATCTCCTTGTACCTCCCTCCCAGGTGTATGATTTGGAGCAGCTGACGTAGAAGGTAAAAGTAGAGAAGCAGCTGGCAATGACATTGGAAAAGCTGCCCAAGCCAGGAGGCGGAGGACTTTGGGCAGGCAAGCAAAGGAGCGTGCCATCCCATGGCCATACAGCTGCTAAGGGGGTTCATGCAAAACAATCAGTAATGGCCCGAGGGGAGAGCAAACAAGAAGTGCCCCCCAAACCAGGCATTCATACTCAGCAATGTGTGAAAAATAGAGAGTCCAGCCTTCATTGAGGGGTTCTGCTTCTTCATGGCTGGTGTGGGACCCACAGCAGGTGTTGACCCAAGTACTACAGATTGCTCCTCAGACGGTCAGCTCTCTGCCCAGAATGGGAAGGACTGGGATGGAGAGAGCCAGGCGGCTCTCCCAGGATTGGAGGCAATGTCTCTCCATTGGGAAGGGAGAGGCTGAGCCCAGATGCCCTTGTGAGCCCCTCCCCCTTAATGCTCCAGGATCCAAAGCTGAAACCACATCCTGCAATGTGCAAGATGGCCCCCACGATGAAGTAGTGCTTCTGCCATTCTTCGCAGACCTTTCACTAAAAGGGAAGTCCAGCTAGAGCATGAACATCTTAGTATGTATAAATGGATTTCATTCACGTTTTTCCTGCCTGGACCAGCCCCAACAACCCATGGTGCTTGTACGACAGAGTTGGGGCCGAGAGACCGGGGAGCAGGCCAGCCTGGGTTACACATTTGTTCACAGACCACAGTTGGCCCCCAGAACACTTAGACATTTTGACTCTAGAAAACTGATGAAAGTGGTTTCGTTTCCCTGCAGACATGGCTAAGGAAAATAGAAATACTCACATGTCAGCAAGGTTCCAAAACAGACCAGAGGTTATGGTGACTTTGGACGACTCTTGAATCTGTTTGTCAAAGTGTTTCCCTTCCAAGAAAGGTGAAGGCTTAAAGAATAACTCCTCACCAAAAACACATTCTTTTTTTCATGGCAAAGAAGAAGAAAGTTCACCTGGGGCAAAAGCATTTCATGACACATTTGACAAATAAAGGAAGAAAATAAGTCCAGGCCTGTAGGCTCTTGCCAGTGGCTTGCGGAGCAGTGTGAGGAGAAGCGGAAGTTATGTGACACCAGCCATGTGTGTGTTCCCACTGGCTCCACAGCACGCCTGCAGGCAGGGAGCTTGCTTCAACGTTCCTTAGTATTGCAGTGCCCTGCTTCAAGAGCAGTCCCAAGAAATGAGGTGCCAAATAAAGAGAACATCTTGTTGAAAGAAAGACACTGGTCTTCCTTCGGTCCTCCGCCCCTGTGTGAACAGAGCAGGAAACGTCAGACCTAGTGTTAGGTCTAAGTTCTGCAGGTCAGTGCTGCTCCTCCTGGTACTAGGTATTGATTTGGGGCTGAATACTTCTGTCATGGGGGCCTCTCCGATGCAGTAGAGGCTGTTTAACAGCATCTCTGGCCTCTACCCACTAGATGCCAGTAGCACCACTCCCCCCAGTTATGACAACCCAAAATGTCGCTAGACATGACCCAATATCCTTTGAGGGGGAAGGGGGAGGGCAAATCTTCCCCAGTTGAGAACCAGTGGTCTAGGGCTGGAGCAGTCTGCCATTCTGCCTGACTTCTGGACAGCAGTGGTCAAAGAGAGCTTTCTGTTTTCTGAGCCAGATGGGAAAAATCACTTAACTAAACCCTAACTTTCCACTACATTTTTTTTCACTTCCAACAAAAAGACAGTTTGGTTTAGTAGAGCAATGAAGAATATAAAACGCAGCTCAGCGATGGGGTTTCTAAGCCAGATTTGGCCTTCCTAGCTTCAAAGATCATGAAACCTCTCATTTATACTCCACAAAGCAGCAATTTCTCACAAGGATACGTTCCTTTGACTCTCTTTTAAAAGTCAAGTACAGCTTGGCAACCACAGAGTACAGAAAATATAGGCTTTCTGCAAGAAGCAATTATTCAAAATCCAAAGACTAAAAAAAAAAAAAAAAACCTAAAAAACAAAATGAGCATGTCAAATCATGTCAGTTACAACACGTAAGACAACTGGATTCCTTCACTTATAAGCAATGGAATGGTCTGGATTTGTTTTTTCTTGCTGACTTTGATTATTTCTTAGAGGTATAACCCAAGCTGTCTAAAACTGTTGACACTGGGTTAATGACCTTTTTAATTTAAAAACAAGAAGGTCCAGGTTCAGCATTTAGGCTTTTACTTTAAATGTTCACCAATTATTGCGTCCATAATTAGACCCTGTGCTGGCATGTACCAAAATCTGCCTCCTGGGTTCACTTACAGGGACTACAGAAGCCACGAAGAAACTGAACACTTCAGCAATGGTAAGATTTTTCCGGGTTGGCACAGGAAAACTCAATTCATGGAATAAAAACCAGCAACCCTACACTCTAATTTCCACCCTTCACATGTAGCATGATTATACAAGTGAGCCGTACAAGCTTCAAGTCAAAAACCAAGGTTTGTTTGCCAGAAGGAAGCCAAACCTTCAATTCTGTGGTTAATGCCACCTAGGGATATAATTACATAAGCTAATATCATCTTTCTACTAAAGAAGAGGAAAAGGGATCCTCATGGCCAACGTTCATGTGAATTAACCATTTTAGGTTTCAAACCAACGCTAATCTCAAATTCCTAAGGAATTCACATTCCAACTTTTAAAAGTGAGAAGTTAGGCATCTGATAGTAACATTCACATGTTTATAGTATATCTTCTTCAGTGTATTAAATGTCAGTTTCAGCAATGTTCCCCAAACACTGCTCCCCAGGTTATTAAAGGGATTTTGCTTAAAATAAACCAGTTTTAATTATAACCTTCACATACATGGCAGAATCAGGGAGAGTTTAACCACTGGGTGGACTGTTGGTTTCCCTCACTGGGTCTCAAAGAATCAACATTAGACCATTTAAGTGAAGGCAGGCACAGAAATTATTTTTATTAGAAGGCCCAAACAGGATATTTATTGAGGAAGTTTGGGAGATGTGGTATTTGCTTCGAATGCAAAAAACGTTTTCCTGAAAGCAAATTAGGCATTTAGAATTACAGGAAGCTTCATAAATGGATCTCATCGCATCTTTCAGACCGCTAATATCCTCCTACAACTTCACTATTACGCAAAGAAATATGCTTAAAATATGAAGAGAAGATTGTTCCGAATGAACAGTTTCTTGTGAAAAGCCATCCACGTTAAAATGTCCTCAGTCTGAGACACTCCTCCACCACTTCACTTTCTTACCCTCAGTGTGGGTCATTCCCTTCACACAAGCGGACACCAACAAGCTGACACTAAGCATAAGCTCCCCATGTGTGAGCCCACAAAACCATGTTTCTTAAAAAGCTAAAATGGAGGTACCATATGACTCAGCAATTCCGTCCCTAGGTATGGATCTGAGACAAATAAGAACATATTCACCTAAGACTTGTAAATGAATATTCACAGCAGCAGTTTTCATAATAGACAAAAAGTGGAAGCAGTCCAAACATCCATCAACTGAGGAATGGACAAAGACAACGTGGCATATCCATACAGTGCAATATATTCAGCTATGAAAAGGAACAAAGGCCTGATACATGTTACAACACGTATCATTTTGAATACGTGAGATTTTGAATAAAGCAGATTACCCTTCACAATTTGGTAAAACTTCTCCAATCAGTGTGAACCTCAGAAACGTTATGCTAAGTGAAAGGAGCCAGTCACAAAAGGCTAGCCACCTAGTGTATGATTCCATTTACATGAGATGTCCAAAAAAAATATGGGTTCAAGTATAAATAATTTTCCCAAACTATAAGTAATTCACTCCTCATATGTAAATTTAGCACCAGGCCTAACACCAATTTTAAATTCACTTCCTTAATTACACTACTTCCTTGGACTGAAGTGAGACCTGCAAGCATGTTTACCAGTCTCCACCAAACAAAAGAGAACACTGATGTCCAATATGAAGCTTAAAATACTGCAACAAAAAATAAAAATGAACTCTTCTTAAAGAGAAAAATTGCACCATTAACTTCTGTCTTGTAAAACGTTTGCTCCAAATTCTAACTACTATTCCTTAAACTTCTCAACCTGGGACTCTTCTTCAATTATGTGAGAAGAAATGAGACGTTAAGCATTTCAAAGTCTCCCTGAATTATCAAAGAACCAAAAATAAATCCCAAATTGCTTTTTAAGTGTGAAATGTGTTTTTTTTTCCACTTTCGGTTGAAAAACGGCTGCAGAAATTGTACTAAGATTTTCCAACCTATAAATCTCTCTCAAGCTAGGACAAGGTAAGGACATTTTTAGCCCTGAAGAACATTTTTGTCAGAAAGGTATGACTGAAGGAATGAGGGAGTTGTGCTAGCCATCTGTGTGTCGCCTTGGCTGTCGAGGACTTGTTGGAAACCAGAGGTGGTAAGGTAAGTTCATTACCAAAGAAATAAAGAGAAACAAACACAACAAAAACTTGGAAAAATGCACACCATCTAATCAAATTAAACAAAAGCAATATGCGCCAAGCTTACTGACTTAAATGTCCTTTGGCTCAGTGCTTCTATTTTTATGAATTTATCCTAAAGAAAAGCAACCCACTGCAACATGATTTATAACAGCAAAAGATGTGAGGCAACCTCAACATGGATTGCTTAATTAAATTATGCTACATCCTTTTGATGAAATGTTTGTCTCCATAAAACTAACTACAAAGGACGTGGAACTGTACTTAAAGTATAATGTTAATGGAGAAAGAATAAAAATATCTGTACACTATAATAATTAAGCAAGCAACTGTGTGTATATGAAAAAGAACTAGAAGGGACTACATAAAAGTATAGATTATTGTGTGAGCATGGTGAACCTACTCATGTTTTTCTCCATGTTCTCAAATTGTTGAAATGTTATCACTTTCATCCTAGACACAAGAGTCTGTCTGTGATGGTTAATTCGATGTGCCAACTTGTCTAGACCACGGTATCCAGATATTTGGTCAAACTATTCTAGAAGTTTCTGTGAAGGTATTTTTGAGAGGAAATTTAACATTCTAATCAAGAGATTTTGAATAAAGCAGATTACCCTTCACAATTTGGTAAAACTTCTCCAATCAGTGTAAGGCCTTAACAGAAAAAAGACTTGATGTTTCTCTAGAAAGAGAGAATTCTGCCAGCAGACGGCCTTCAGACGCATCAGCTCTTCCCTGAGTCTCCAGCCTGCCAGCCTGCCCTGCAGATTTGGGCTTGCCAGTCTCTACTACTCCGGGAGCCAATTCCTTAAAATCAACCAATATCTCTCTTTCATACACGTACACACACACACACACACACATGCACACACGCACACACACGCACACACACACTGTCTAAATGGAAAGTGGAAATTGAAGTAACCACTGTGACTTCCTATTGAATCAGTAAGTCATTTGTAAATATAAAAGTTGTGATCTCACTGGAGAGCATAACAAGCAACTTCATTGGTGTGCTCAGGTGTGCAGCTAAGGATCTTAGGTCAGGTGAACCATATATATATATATATATATATATATACACATATATAAATGATACTATACATATATATTACATATGTACATAGTGCATACAGTATTAGGTGGGTGCAAAAGTAATTGGGGCTTAAGAGGTTAATAATTGCAAAAACCGCAATTACTTTTGCACCAACCTACGTAACACATATATACATGTGCATTTAGTGCATATACATATATAGCTGATGATTATAGATGTAGAGCAGAGCTAGAAAGATAGAGATAGACAGAGACAGAGATGGAGACAGACAGGTCCTATTTCTCTGGAGAACCCTAACACAGAGTCCTACATTCGTAAATGTCCGCATGGTGTCACAGGGCACAAAGTGGGCCTTCCAAGGATATTTGTTAAATGAGGGAGAGAGGAGTGACCTAACTAATCTTGGGTCCTGGAGTTTAGTTGTCTAGGCCAGTTGTTCGGATCCTTTTGGAAAATTCATGCAAATTAAAATACACGCACACTTATCAAAGTTACAAACTCACAGAACTCCTGTCTTTTTATATATGAACGTTTTGTTAGTATTTAAGTGTTTACTAAGAAATCATTCTGCCATTTCACTTCCTCTACCTGGTTCACCTGACCTAAGATCCTTAGCTGCACACCTGAGCACACCAATGAAGTTGCTTGTTATGCTCTCCAGTGAGATCACAACTTTTATATTTACAAATGACTTACTGACTCAATATGAAGTCACAGTAGTTACTTCAATTTCCACTTCCCATATAAACATCTAGAGTATAAAAACAATATACCCACTGTTTCTCTAATGTGACATTAATGTTTAGTTTGCAACAGACAAGAAGAGTAGCTTCTCTTTTTAGTGTCTTTTCTGATGAACCCTATTAACCAGTAGTACGTTTTTAAAAATTCTCATTTTTAATACATATAATAGCTTATGTTTGAGTAAATATTTAATTTTCCACCCTAATTTTTGAAGATTTTAATCCTGTAGTTCAGTCTAAATTACACATTTTTGATGTTAAAAAAATGTTTGCCCTTTACAAAGTTTTTCTTTTAATGGTGAAAAACAAGAGGTCTGATTTTAACACAATCTTTTACATAAAACATTGGTTTAAATCAGCAAAATGTATTCAAACCCCCTGACCACTGATTTAACACATATTTGTTGAAATGGATCATTTCTGATTTAAATAATGAAACTGCCTGACTGTTGCACTAACCTAAAACCAGCTTACCAACAGATATTGAAACTTGGGACCCCAGGAGGGCAGCCCTGCCAGGAAAAGGACATAACAAAGCCCCATTTGAGGCTCAGGAATTAAGAAAGAAGGTCAAGAGTCATCTCCTTTGGAGGGCTTGCTCTAGCATGGAGCACAGTAGAAGCCTCTGATTTAAGGTCACGTTCCATTGATGCTTTGAGGAAGTAGGCCTCTGGATGAATGATGTTGGAAAAGCCACCAGTGCACTAGCTCCCTGGGAACACAAATCCTACAACATGGATCAACACGATGGCATCATTGCAAAGTGCCAAGTAGCCGTTTACAACCTCACAGTTGGCTTTGCATCATTGCCCTTCAGGTAGCTTAAAGGAAGCCCGTTTACCTCAGACATCAGCTCACTTTCCTTAAGCCACATCTGCTCCGAGATCAGGGGCTCTTAATTCTAACTGCAATCATCACAAGGCGTTTCTCTGGGGGACTTTTAGCACACAGATTGCAGAGCCCATCCCAGACCAAGCAAATCAGAATGGACAGGGGCAGGGCCTGGGCCGATGGTCATGTACAGTCAGGTAAAAGGAATACAAAGAGCCACAAGACGGAGGGGCGGTCTGAAGAAGACCTTGAGAATCCGTGGAAATAAACCTTCTCCTCCGGGAGCTGCCCCCACTTTGCTCCAGGCCGTGTGCTTCGTTGCCCAGGTAACTGAGAGGCACTGAGCTCCTGAGTTTCATTCCCTGCACCCTGAAGCTCCTTTTCTAAAATGGCAAAAACTTACGAAGAATTCTCCAGAGTTTCACATGTGCAACAGTTGAAACTGTGTTGTGTTGGCTTTTTTTTTTTTTTCCTGAAAACACATGTGTCCTTTTGTTTCACGGTCTCACTTGGCACCAAGTACCCAGTTCATTTGCCCATCAGATTAGCTCGAATTACATGCTTTTACTGCTCCTACAAGCTAATGCAAGAGACCTACAATTAACTGTGGGCTGGTTTAAGCCCTAAATGGAACTAATGTCTGTCCCAACCCAATGCCTCAGGACCCGCTTTTTTTTCCTGTAAATTGCTGTTTTTGTAGGCTGTCTTCCAGAAGTTGAGCCCCAAAACAAGTTGGAACTGTAAGCCTATAGAGTCTACTCACAATAATTGTTGAATCCTTGCCACTTGCACTCTCTCCGAAAGCTTAGCAAAATACATAATATTGTCCTTGCAATGGAAGACAGATTTGCCACTCATAATATAATCTCATTCAAGTTCATATAATAGCAGAAGTGAGAGGAAACCACCAACACCTCTCCCTTCCATGGATAGATATTTATGGCAAGACACATAGGAAGACATAATACCGCCTGCCTTTACATCTGTGAATTAAAGAGCTAATTCATTTCTAAGGAAAAACAAACCTATTAGGCACTCAAGGTAAAAATACCAGAAATGTTAGAAAATTCCAGCACCATGAGTTCTAAAATGATGACAGAGTATACAAATTTGTTCTGGCTAGTTAAATTTTGCAAACCTCAGAAAGAGAAAAAGATGAATGGATAACAAGCATGATTCTTACTTATGGGCCTCCATGGAAAAGTAGCATAATATCGGTATTACGTTACCTTTCCTTCAAGCAGCAATGAATTACACTGTCAGTCCCTGAGAGGGACAATCAGATAAAACCCCACCAAGCGCCTGTGGAATTTGCTGCTCCTGGCATCAGGACCGAAAAAGCAAGAGTGAATTAAGCAGAGCCAATTTTTCCAAAGGTGGGAGTGCAGGGGGAAAGCATCTATGTTCCTCATCAGGAAAGCTGCAGGCTTCGTTTCTCCATAGATCACATTTCCCCCAACTGCTGTCATAAAGGAACCAGAGGAGGCCCTCAATAATAGGAAATGGAAGTAGAAAACAGGGTCTTGAACTTCTGACTTCGCTTGCCTGACTCTGAAGCCATGTCTTCTAGAATGACTTGGACGGAACAAGCTGTATCCATTACTTCACCTGAGAGTCAGACTCTTAGCCAACATCTTTAATAGTCAAATTAGACCACCGTTTCTTTGAGCTCAACTTTCATTCTTGAACAAATCATTCTGGATGGGAAAATGTTGGATTATACAGAAAGTCAAGAGGTCCGTTTGGTGCTAAAGAAACAAACAACTTTGTGCTACTTGAAAAATATCCATTCTTCTCTCATTTCAGGATTGAAACATATCGTCCTAACCACCCTTGCCTGGGAAGCATGGTTTTTGTTCTAAATAATCATATTGTCTCCTCCATGTATTTATGACTGTTTTCAAATAGGTGTACATGCTGTCATAATGATAACATTCAAATTCATTTAAAGGCATTTCTTAATTTACAGCAGCTTCTGACATTATGCATTTCAGCAACACTGGATGCTAAATATACAACTACAGCCTGATGAGCACCTGCAAACTTTCAGACATGTTTGGAACCACCATGTCTGGAATCACTGACCGAGAAGACCATCCAATTTCACTACTGTCTGAAGTTACTTTCAGAGCCCCATAAATATCCTTTTAAGAGTTTAAACACACACACACACACACACACAAAATGCTACAACCTTTTCATCCTATTTCACATATTGGTAGTGATAAATTATAATGACTGAAATAATGATGACATCAGGAAGAGCACACAAAAATAATGACGACATGTCCCAGGTTGTGGAGGTCCTTAGGTTCATGAGCCGGAGGCTTCTACTTCCCCAGTTCTCCTATTTGTCATTTCGATAAGGTCAAGGTCACTTTTGCTTAAGTCATAACTTTGCAGTCAAGCTGTATACATTTACATCCCAGCCCTCCCTCTCACTAGTTGTATAGCCTTGGGTGACTGACTTAACCTTCCCTCAGCCTCAGCATGCTCATCTGGAAAATGGATCCACAAAAAATGCCTACAGTGGGATGAGCCATGAAAGGCCTTAGCCCCAGAGCCTGGCCAAGAGTTTGCCATCCCTACTGTTATAATTCCCTTCAGTGAGTTGGTCTATTGATTATACACTGCTTCACAGACCAATTCAGAAACATCGCCAAGCCAGGCACTGGCCCAGGGCACTGCTCTGGTTCTTTCTCTTCCACATACTTCCCACATTTCAGATTTTGTTTTTTTCCTGCATCTTCCACATTTTCAAGACTTGTGGCAGACTTGTTCACAATAAAATGTTTAGGGGATCTGGGCCTTCATGTATGGGCCCTTCCCCCTCTTGCCCAGATATGGAGTATGGAATATGCCCTCAAGTTGCCTGTAAAGATATGGTTAACCAAAGCTTGCATGTGTGTGCACGTGCACGCACACACACACACACCCATCCAGGTACACATCACAGACCTGTCAGCAGGTAATTATCTTTCATGCTGATGGCTCTGAATTGCTGGGTGCCTTCCAGCTGCATTCACTCTTCAAGCTTCACTTCCTGTCCTCCTTGCATCTGTTTCTGACTCCAGGAGCCCTGGGGCAGCAGACCTGCTCAGCACTTTCAGTCTTGCCTCTTCTTGCCCCTATAAAAAATTGCTACCCTGAGCTATACAATTTCCAGAGCAAACATGAAAGATACTTTACAACCCAGCCCAGTCCAGGAGCAGAAAGCTATCTTTCTGTAAAGTCAGTCCAACTGTTGTCTTATTAATTTGTATTTTATTGGCCAAACAGTGCTTGTCCAGACACAGTGAGGCTATTTTTACCCAGCCTGTCACTTTGCAGGCATGGCAGGAAATGCAACCTGGGCCTCGCGGTGGCATGCGACACGGGGGTTGGGGGTTTGGTGAGCTCTGTCACGCATGGAATCCTCCCCACCCCTCTCTTACCTACTCTGTGATGCCCTCCCTCCATGGACGAACACTTTTGTGGGTAGGTGGGTGGGAGGAGGTTATGTGGCTGGAATTCCTAGGAAGAGAGGACTATTTCAATGTGCACTTCCTGAGGGAACAGTGGAAAAGGGACAAGCTAAACGAGGGAGTTAAGTGGTTCTGCAGAATTGGCCTGACACCCAGGGGATGCTGGGGTCAAAGGATCATTCTTCCCACAGCTGGTCAAACTGTGTCAAGGTTTTGGTCCCCCAGCGTTATTCCTCAGTCCCTGTACATTTGCATGACGGTTTAACACCTCCAAATTTGACCTTGTTATGGGAAAATTGTTCTCATTTGGTACTTTGAGGATAATGTGTAATTTCAAAACCAGGGTGTGAGTACATTACAACTATTTTGAAATCCCATATGCTAAAATGTATTCAAAAACGTTTTTTCTGTGACTCTCCCACTCTCTTCTCCTCCTCCCCATTCCTCAAATAACCAACCAAGTGATCATTGTTTTTTCATGCTTTCAGCAATCTCTGCTAAAAAGCTGGATGTGTGTTCATGACAAATACACCCCTGTGGCTACTTGCAAGAGAAACAAACCCCAGCATGAAAATACCAAGGCTTTCCTCTTTTCTTGTGTAAATAAATCTCCAGATGGCTCATTTGTAAGACTGTGTTTACTAATTCTTGTTTTCTTTCTAGACAATCTGTTCCCAGTAACCATTCTATCATTGAAACTGGAGGTAATGCTTACAATTTTATTTAATGGAAAGTCCATCCAAAGACTTGGTTTATAGTGGTAGGATGGTACCAATCACACACACACACACACACACACACACACACACACACACACACACACACACCTCTCAGGAAGGACTAATAATCCTTGTACTGTTGTTATTGTTGTGGAACAGGAGATACTTTCAATTAGAGTCAGAAGAGTAGGCTCCGTTTCAGACTTATTAGAATACCGATCAGAGTTAGAAGAGACCATAGGCTCATCTAGTCCAGGAATGAAAATTTGTGCCGTGTATACAACTTCCCCGTCTCTCCCATCTAGTGCCCGTGGCAGACATCAACAATCACTCATGGAATCCTCTCCAGCTGATCTCAGCAGTGATCCCAGTAACGTTTTCAACATGCATCACCAAGTCACTATTAATCAACTGCAGTTGACATGTAAGATGATACACATTTGCCATCACTAAGCCCCTCACATTACAGATGCAGAGATTGAGACTCGGGGAGGGGAAACAACACTGTTCAAAGTCTCACAGCTAATTAAAAGCATTGGTTCTTAGCCAGGGAAATTCAAACAGGGATGTGTGATACTGGATGGGGGGAAAAAAAATTACATCTTTATTTTCACTACCTGCCACTGTAATTTAGCATTTTCTTCCTTTATGAAAGAAGAAGACAAATCACAGTAGTGTTAGCATACATGACTCTGTCACTAACAGCAATCACAAATATTTTCATGTAGCATTCAGTTGTAGATTTCTCAAAATATCACTGATATTCATTGCAAATTTTAAATTATACTAGTTATTAGACCTGCAACTAGATCTTATATTTTAATGTGTCAATTAAGAAGCATATATATGAACATATCACAATTAAAAAAATATTTTGATAACTGTATTTCAATACCTTTGGCTTGTAATTTTATGTATTTCATTTTTTATATATAATGCATTGTTCTAAGAAGGGATCCAAAGTCTTCATCACAAAGATCCATGGCATAAAAAAGGTTTACGAAAATCCCTGGATAAGAGAAAAGCCAAGTCTCCCAAACTCTAACCTCCATGTTCTTCCCACAAGAGAACAAAGGGCCTTACGATGAACTCCTGCAATCTTGGATTGACCATATATTTACCTCCATATTAATGAGATTTTTTTATTTAAAAATTATTCATGCTTATGACTGACAGACAGTGAGCAAGAGAGCAGATACACAGAGTAAACATTACACGTTCCCAAGTTCTACCGCCTCAAGATAACTACTGTTAACAGTTTGGTATATGGCTTTCCAGATACATATACTCATTATGTAATAAAAATGGAATCAAACAATCCATGCTCTTCTACAGCTGGCTTTTTTCATTTAACAAAGTAAAACAATACAGAACAATATCATGGACATCTTTCCTTTACATAGATTTGCCCCATTATTTTTAGTGTCTATGGAGTACTCTACTATATAAATGTATCCCAATTCATTTTACAAGCCCCAGTAAAGGAGATTCAAAATCCAATGTTTTCTTGGCAAAAGATCACAGAGAGAAGACTTTTATCATTTGAACCTGAGAAGATCAGAAATTTGGCTTTAACGGCTGCTAGGGTGCTGCTATGGAATAGAGTCCACAGTGGCTGGTGTGGTCACTGCCAGAAAAAACACAGCCGGCAATCTCCGGACTGAGGAAGGCCCCTTTCTGTGGAGGGTTGGTCTTCTTCACAGATGTGGCCATTCGAGGAGGGTGAGCATGGAGGAAGGGCGAGGGCAGAGCAGAGGAGAGCGGCCCAGCCCAAGAGCAGACAGCAAGCTGTGGGCCACACATGGTCTCAGGGACACTGCTTCAGGGGTAACCGTCTACCCCTCATGAGGTTGACGATGAGCCTTTGACAAGTTCTACCAGACTCTAAGGCCCAGCTGGCTCAGATACTCACTGCTGGCCGTGAAACAATTCTCCCCCTTAACCCACCTTCCGGATTCTGTTTCTCCCATGGCCTTGCACACCATTCCCCCTCCCCCAACAAACCCCTTCTACTTCAGAATCACAACCGACCTAGAGGCCAGCCACCTTGGCATCTGAAGATTTGGGGGACTATTGCCATCAATTCCTTGGAGAGTAGATAAAGGAGGGGTGTGGGGAGAAAGAAACTCTTTAGCCGTAATCAGTGAAAACGCGACCTGGTTGTTATGTGCTGGACACTATTACTAAAACAAAACCAGAAAACTCAGGTAAGACCAATTTAAGGTCAGAGCTCCAAATAAAAGAGAAAAGCTTGTTTTCAGAAAGTGAAGTAATGAGACAACAAGGTAGCCCAGGGCACACAAAGAGACCCCGAGAGAAGCCAGTTCTCACCTCCCATTAGGGCCCCGAGGCACAGGGAGCGCTGGGCTGGGAGTCAGAGACCCAGGCCACTTGGCCCCAGGTGAGCACACTTTCAACTGGACTGGTTCTTTCTGCCCCTTTTCACTGTAGGCACCCCCACTGAGCTGGCCCCCGCTCCAGGGCAAAGCAAGATCAGAGACATGGCTTCTGCCTGGTTTCTTTGCTCCAACCATCTTTTTTCCCTCTTTGTGTGTCTATATTTCTCAAAAACATTGGGCCGCCACTTTGCCTTCATTCCTAACTCGGGGTAAGAATGTCCTTTTACCCTCTCGTATAGGCTTTTCTCCCTTCCCATCACATCTTGCTGTCTCCATTCTGCCTTGGGTTTCAACAATTTTAAATTCCCTGGCTTAGAGTCAGCTCTTCTATCAGAACCAATGTGGCTCCAGACTGTTCTACCGCCATTCAATGCAGGAAATAAAACAAAGCTGGGCTTGTTCCCAGTTTGATAGGCTGCAAGTTAGGGGACAGGGGCTTCAAATCTTTCACGATTTTGTTTTGGCACCAGAGCGTCTGTGTTTAATTCTGCGTCTCCTGCCAGACTTGGGAAGCTGAACTGATAATATCAACATGTGGAGAGATGGGGCGCACAACCCGCCATCTTTTCCCTCACAGGCAGGGTGGGGTGCGGTGGAAGAGGGGGGGTCCCTCAAGCACACACAGACACACTCACACAGAGACACACACACGTGCGCACACACTGACACATGCACACCCACAGCCATATGTGCACACACATCACACACTCATCCATACACACATACATACAGACACACACATGCACACACTAACAAATACACACCCACACACATGTAGCGTCCACACACCCACTCACCCACACGTATATATATATAGATACACACACATGCACACATTGACTCGTATACTTCCACAAAGGCAGTCACGTGCACAATCACGAATACACATACACACATTCACCTGTGCACACACACATATTCACACCCAAGACACACTCAGAGATACAAACACACACGGACACACTCTCACAGCTGGCATGTGCACACACAAATACACACACAGAGACACATATACTCACCTACCCACACACAGGAAAAGAAAGTCAAGGCAGCCACAGGGTGCACAGCCGGAAGCGCAGGAGTATGAACGGGGGGGCTATCACAGCAGGCGCCCCACCTGGACCTGAGACAAAAGTTTCTGATCACAAGGGCTCTCCAGGCGACCTCACTCTAAGATTCAACCAAGTAAGCAGACAGTTTCTATGGAGACGTTTACTTTTCTCAGCTCTGAAGCCCAGCAGCTCCTATGTCCTGGTCGGTATGATGTGAGCGCAAGTTGGTGGTCAATGTGTGACACATTGAAACACCTGTCTCTTTAGATTATTCTCCGCAGGTAACCAAGCTGTCTTTCTCCTACACAAGGCCTGGGAAGGAGAGGACACCAGCTGACCTACAGCCTGTGCCAGCTGCCCAGAAGAGGCAGCATGGACACCAAGCAAGGAATGAAATCGTCTACCCCCTCCTTTACTCTCATGCTCACCCACTCAGCAAGCCATCCTGAGGGCCAGCCAGGACCTAGGACACAGCCAGCGCGGGGGCACCTTGGTGGGCCAAGGGAAAGACACCTGTCCTTCTGGATCCCACAGCTGCAGGAGCAGGCAGACATTGACGCAATAATCACACAAAAGGATGGCAAATGACAACTGTGGCAAGATCTCCAATCCCCTCGTGGAGTAAGATAGGGTAACAGCCCTCTGCCTGCCTCACCCAGCTGTGGGGACACTGGGGGGCAGGTGAGGGGGGATATAAGTGACTCTGCCTATAGACTGCCTGGTCCACAGGAGGGACTCAGGTATGTTTGCAGCATTCTTACTGCCATCAAGTTCTCTACAATCCGGAATCCTGGGGAGAAGCACGTTCAGATCTAAAGACTCATGATCAAGACATGTAACTGCTGTGTGTGTGTGTGTGTGTGTGTGTGTGTGTGTGTGTGTGTGTAGCCACCGACGTCTTTACATTGTTTGAGCAGGGGAAATGACATAGGAGAATGAGTGTGCTGTGAGGAGTACACAAGATAATGGATGTGCAAAGCTGACTCCGATGTCTGGCACCTGGAAGCTGCTAATAGAAGCAGCCTCGGTTGTTTCATGGTATCAGTGTCCTAGTTATGTGTGGCTCCAGGTCTCTAGCAAAGAAGTTTGTATCCCTCACAGAGAAAAGGACCTGCAGTGAAGGTAGGAGAAGAACCCAATGCCCCAGGGGGAGGGCACAGGGACAAGGGAAAAATGGGCTGGCTTAAGATTTGGGACTGGATGATCCAGGAAAGGATACGCCAGAACGGACTCAAATCGCCTCTTCTATGTGATACATCAGACCTATTTCTAATATGTTATATAAAATATGGAAAGGAAAATGTTATAGTAAACATGTTAAATGAGTTTACAAAAAAGGGTGGGGTCAAGACTGCTATCTTTTCCAAACAAAGCCTTTTGCTGGCAGTTAACATCTGGCCCCTAAAGCTGCCAGCCCAGAAGTACTGGGTAGGGCAGGGGACCACCAGCCTGGGTGCCATGGTAGCCTCTCCCTCCATCGAGCTTCTGAATAGTCTCACAGGGCATCTGCTGTGGTCCCCTGACCTGCCCTGCGTCCTTATGGAGGTGAGACCTGTGCTGAATCCCAGGCCACTGTGATCTCTGCTGGAAGAAAAGCAGGGGTTTGAGATTTCATCTACTTATCCATGAAACACAGTATAATATACTGGTTCTGAATTCTGCCCATCCCCTACTAAAATCCCGCTCTGTCACTTACTAGCTGAAGACTCGTTGCAAGTCTTCAACCACGGTAAGCCTTGGTTTCCTTACTATAAAATGGGGAGGATAATGAGGCCTAACCCCATCAAGTTATTGGAAGAATTAAAGGAGGTGTTGCCTATGCATAGTCCACATGATAAGCTCTCTGTAAATGTTAGCCGTTATTTGTTTATACTCCACCTTTTTTTCAGAATAGGAGTGCGTATTTGTGTTCGTGTGTGTGTGTGTGTGTGTGTGTGTGTGTGTGAGGGGGTGGGAAGAAGGAAAAGCAGATGGATAAATAAAGCCAATTCACACATCCCATAATAACACAGGGCAGGCCTCCAACACAGCTCTTGCCTGTTGTTCTAACAGCCACGCCTCTAAGAGCATACCAGTTGTTCCGAAGAAGTGCTGTATTTCTTACTGGTAAGATCAGATAGAAATTTTTCCCAGGGACACATATTTTTTAAATTATAACCATATTCCAGTCGATGCCGTACGACCAAAATGGAATTCAAACGATCTCTTGTGATAGTCATTTAAAGCTTATTAATCACTGTAAATTATTTTGACACCCAAGTGCAAAGTTCTCGGTAATGCTTTTAGAATCCCATTTTCATTAATTAAAGGCCACTAACTATAAAGTATTAATAAAATTAAATTCCCCAAAGGAGCTCCCAGCTAACAGGCTTCGGTTCTTGGCAAGTTATGAGACCCTGAGCAAAACACAGGCCATAATGAAATTTTAACCGTGGAAATGGAATCAGCACAACTAGGATAAAGAGAAAGCATCTCTGAGGAAGATAATAGATACTCTCAGTAATAAATTTTATGATCATCATTAGCCTATCTCCAGCAGTTTATGGCTATTTAGTGACTTTCAAATCAAACAACCTTCCCGATGAACTATATAGTTGTTGGGTGGCTCTATTTGATTATCCTGTAAATATCATGCCCAAGATCTATATTGGGGGGCAGGGGTGGTTGCCTTGGGGGTGTCAGCACAGGAATCTGAGGGCCGACACCAAAGGCAATCCCTGATGATCAGAGCACAGAGGGAGAGGGCTATGTCGTCCGCACAGAGTGTACGGCCCTAAAAGTCAAGATCACCCACCAACTCCCTTCTCTAAGAAAGAGCCAATGTCAACTGCTCTAGTGCTTCTTTAGTCTTGTTTAATCATCTCCTGGATGGTCACCACCCCCAGCCCAGCAGCTCGGCATCTCAGGAATGGCTGAAGAATGGGCCTCGCCTCCTTTGCAGCTCCAGGTCCAAGGCTGTACCATGAAGTCACTACGGCCGAATTCATGGAGCCGAGAGAAAGGCCTGGGAGATACAGTTAAACACATCCCTCGAAGCTGCTGGATTCTCCTAAAAGGGCATCAAAACACTTGCCAAGTTGCTTTTTCTATCCTTCCCTTGGACAGCTGAATGGAACCGAGAAATTTTTAATCTCTATTTCAGGAACTAAAAGCTATGATTTTACACCTTAAAACTCGTTTGCTTTAGCCACGTCCGTTGGAAATCCTAACGACGTACTGAAGCAGAGGCCGTAATTAATAAAGCCACTGGCCCAGATCCTGACCTCACCTTTGCACAGCGGGGCTTTGGCTTTACTAGCCAGAGCTCTTCTGACGTGGAGAAATGTCTCCCATTGTCTTGGAGGCATAAAGTTCCTGCGAGAATCTGTCCTCACACGATTTTGAGTGCCCATCACTAATAAAAGCTTCCTTTGCTCTGGAGGTGCCCACTATCTAAAGACGAGGTGTCCATTCTCCCAGCTTGATGGCCTCCACCTCCATCCACTCCACCCCACAAGAGTTCCTGGGAAATTTATCTTCAGGGCCATCTTTAGAGCTGTGGAGGGCGGGGGAGAAGGAAGGACTCAGACACCCTCCAACCACAAACCTTGATATAGGATAAATCTGAATAACACACAGGGAGCCCACATTCTTGCTGGGGAGGAGCAGATCCAGCCACCTCCTCCGGGAGAAGGAAAATGCTTCGAGATGTGCATTTTATCTATGACAGTATCTGGGCCCGTTAAGAGCACCTTTTACAGCCATTGCATTACTCCTCAGTCAGGATCCCTCAAAGCACAGCTCCTCAAAATATGAGACCCCAAGAGAATACTGACACTCCCCACTTTTGACAGATAGTTCAGTCCACTTAGGTGCAGAGAGGGATCCCCTGAACATCCTGACTGCAAGCTTTCCGCCTCAGCAGGCAACAATGAAAATGAAGACCAGATGGGCAACCCCATTTACCAGCAGAAGTGATGACAAGCCACCCTGTGGCCCCCACCAAGTCACTTGAGATGGCACTCTATGGTCAGGTGACTGATGTTTTCACAAACCTGTCAGAACTTATCCATCCCAATGATTGCTATTCTCAAGGAGATCCCCTTAAAATGAATTTTAGTTGTTTTCCTCTAAATCACTTAGAAATCCATCTTTAGTAATGAGTCCATTTCCAAGTCACTTGGTAAAAGTAAGACTTGAAGATTACATGAGAGAATTAAATAAGGTAGATCTAAAGCATACCTACTATGGTGCTAAGTATATAGTAGGCACTTAATAGATGTTGGTTAGTACCATGATTAGTACTCTTCCAACCTCTTAAGATGTGGTTGGATGCCCTTCCACAGGAAGTATCAGCCTCAATGGGTAGAAACTGTCAGTCACCCAAATTATTTCCCATCTTATTCCCACAAGGTACTGGGAGCACATGATGCAAATTAAGGAATAAAACCGCAGTCCTGGGATAAATGTTTCTGTGGTAAAGAATGATGACAAGGCAAGCTTGGATCAATGTCTTCAGGAGGGCAACAGAAATTACAAATTTTCTTCTGAGATCTACCCAGCTATACCATGAGGGCTAAGGGGCATCATGTGTCCCCTGTCCCCTCATCCCAACAAAGCAGGAAGTAGAATTACTGTAGCAGAGATAACACTACATGCTCACAAACCTGTTTCCTCTCTGGATACACAGGAAGCCTGCGTCAACATCCTTCACAGTGTGGTTAAGTCTCTCTCTCTCTCTCTCTGTCTCTCTCTCTCTCTCTGTCTTTCTCTTTCTCTCACTCTCTCTCGCTCTCTCTCTTTTCCAGGCCATGAACATGGACTTTGAAGTGAAATCAAATGATGGAGGAAGCTTGGGTCACAGCTGGGAAAACAGGCTCTTCTGGGAGGACCAGGCACATATACCTACCTTAAACTTCATGTGAGCACACAATACATTTTATTGTGTTAAAAAGTCATTGAGAGAATTAATATAGTTAAAATGTCCATACTGCCTGAGGCAATATACATATTCAATGCAATTCCTATCAAACTACCAACGACGTTTTTCACAGAAACAGAAGATATAATCCTAAAATTTATATGGAACCATAAAAGACCCCAGATAGCCTCAGCAATCTTGAGAAATAAGAACAAAGTGGGAGGTATAACGATACCTGACATCAAATTATACTACAAGTCTACAGTAATCAAAACAGCATGGTATTGGAATAAAAACAGACACATAGATCAATGGAATAGAATAGAGAGTCCAGAAATAAATCCATGCCTATAAGACCATTTAATCTACGACAATGGAAGCAAGAATGTATGGTGGGGTAAAGACAGTCTGTTCAATAAATGGTGCTGGGAAACCTGGACAGACACATACAAAAAAATGAAGCTGGACCACCTCCTTACACCATATACAAAAATAAATTCAAAACGGCTTAGAGACTTAAATGTAAGATCTGAAACCATAAAATTCCTAGAAGAAAATATAGGAAGAAACTTCACAGACATTATCCGGAGTAAGATTTTTACTGATATATCCCCTCGCGCAAGGGAAGTAAGAGAAAAAATAAACATGTGGGATTACATCAAACTAAAAAGTTTTTTCACAGCAAAGGAAACCATCAATAAAACAAAAAGAGATCCTACTGAATAGGAAAAGATATTTGCCAATGATATATCTGATAAGGGGTTAATATCACAAATTCATAAAAAACTCACTCAACTCCAAAAAAACAAACAACCCAATTAAAAAATGGGCAGAGGACATGAAGAGACATTTTTCTAAAAAGGACATACAGATGGCAAACAGACATATGAAAAAGTGCTCGACCTCACTAACCATCAGAGAAATGCAAATAAAAACCACAATGAGATACCACCTCACCCCAGTCAAAATGCCTATCATCAATAAATCAACAAACAACAAGTGTAGGTGAGGATGTGGAAGAAAGGGAACGCTTGTGCACTGTTGGTGGGATTGCAGATTGGTGCAGCCACTATGGAAAACAGTATGGAGGTATCTCAAAAATCTGAAAATGGAACTACCTTATGATCCAGCAATCCAGGTATCTATCCGGAGAAATCCAAAACTCTAATTCAAAAATCTTTATGCACTCCAATGTTTATTGCAGCACTATACACAACAGCCAAGACATGGAAACAACCGAAATGCCCATCGGTAGATGACTGGATTAAGAAACTGTGGTACATTTATACAATGGAGTATTATGCAGCCATAAAGAGGAATGAAATCTTACCATTTGCAACAACATGGATGGACCTAGAGAACATTATGTTAATACCATATGATCTCACTTATATGTGGAATCTAAAGAAGAGAATAAGTGAATGAACTAATCAGAAACAGTTTTGGAGACATAGAGGAAAAACTGAGGGTTGCTAGATTGGGGGGGGGCATTGGGGATAAGGGAGAAGGTGAGGGGATTAGAAAGCAGTCAGTAACCACAAGATGGGCACGGGGTTACGAAAGTTAATCTGGGGAATGTAATCAATAACGTTGTAACGATTTTGTAGGGTATCCGATGGACACCTGTCTCATTAGGGAGACCACCTCAGGGATGATGTACATGTCTGATCACTGTGCTGTACCCTGAAGCTGAACCTGAACAATAATGAATGTCAACTACAAAAAAAAAAAAAAAAGTCATTGAGATTTAAGTCATTGAGATTTCAAGTTCCTCTTTAAGAGAAACCATCGCAGGTATGAAAGACCCAGGTGGAGCGATGGAGTTAGCTAAACTCTGGGTGAGGATGCCCAAGTTTTTTCCCCATCTACAGCAACTTGGAACTCAAGGCTGCAACCTAAAATTAATCTGCTTTGGGAGAAGGACTGAAGGCATAGAGAATAATAGGTAACTTTGTAGATAATCTATTTCCTACCTCCAAAGTACAAGTAATTGAGATAAAGATATCAATTGTAGCAACTGAATTTTAAAGCTAGAAATGAGTCTTAGAGTCACAGGAAGCATTGGATTTTCAAAACCAGAGGAGGGTTGATAGTTTTAGATCAATGTGAGATGGGAACCTTGAAGCTGAGAGAAATTGAAGGAACATAGCTGAGGTCACTCACCAGTTAGAGAAGGGGCCAGAATCCTTAAATTCGATTCCAATCAGTTCTAACCTCTCCTTTTATGGTCTCAAGAATTAACGCCTAGATTCTTAAGTGAAAGTGAGATGGTCGACTCATGTCTGTGTATGTCGAGGGCAGGCCCCAGGTGGCTCCAGAGAATGCTTCATGAACCGCGCCTTTCAAAACCCATTTAATGGTTGATTTCGTACTGTCAGGACTTGACTTCAGCCAAACAAAAATCACTAAGTAAAGTGATGAGAGAAACAAATGAAAGGTGAGAGCTTCTCCAAAGAAGCTGCCTGCTTTGCATCTGGGGTGTACTTAGAATTTCCCTGCTGAAAGGACCTTGAATGACACTGAACAAATAAGAACCATCTTTGAAAAAGAAAAGGATGTGATCCTTTCATCAATGCTTAGGACAGTTCAAATACTGACTGTTGTCAAAAAGACATTTTCCAACTGTCTCTCCATAAATAATTAACATATTATTAAGTAATGAATTGTTAAGTAAGATGGCATTTTTTTTCAGTTACATATTGACATGAACAGGTACCCCCCTTTTTTCAAAGGTTTGCTTTATGCAACTTAGCTTTTACAAAAGACCTACATTAGTATTTGTTTTCACTAACCAAAAGAAATCTGAAGAGGATTTTTTGCTTTTATGGGGAAAGGTGAAAAACGAAAGCAGTGTTCAGCCCTTGTTTTGGAGTGAGCCGCGATAGAGACAGCAGGCGCCCCAAGCAGGGAGAGTGACCCGGTCAAGCTCCTTCCGGGGGAACCACATTCAGCATCTCAGCATCAAGCAGCCAGAGCTTTGAACTGTGTCTGTGAGCATCTGGGCTTTAACTCGATATATTTTGTGCATCCCGCTAGCAAGGCGTGTCCTGAGGTAATTGCTTCTTTACTTGACACCATTTCAGTTTTCTAACGGTTTCATAGGAGTGCTGCACTTTCCGATAATGGGGGAAACCTATAATTAGCAATTAATGTGGATGTTGGGCCCTGATCTGCAGGGAAGGGGCTCCATGTTAGAACAAGTGGCACAGACTGAAAACAAAAGGTGGAGGAAGGTCAAAGCTGGGCATTTCCTCTTCCGGGTAGGGAAGGTGGATGGGACTTAGCCTTTGCTTAGTCTTTCAGGTGAAGACTATCAAGCTCTGAAACCCAATCCCCTTCTGTACAACTCAGATTGGGGGTGTAGTAGGTTGAATGGTGATCCCTGAGAAAATATGTCCATGTCCTCATCCCTAGTTCCTGTGAATGTGACCTTATTTAAGAAAAGGGTATTTGCAGATGTAATTAAGTTAAGGGACTCAAGATGAGATCATCCTAGATTACACAGGTGGGTCCTAAATCCAATGACAGGTATCCTTATAGAGACAGAAGAGGAGAAGGCCATGTGAAGACAGACACAGAGATTCAAGTTATGCAACTAAAAGCCAAGGAACACTTGAGTCATCAGAACCTTGAAGAGGCAAGGAAAGATTCTTCCCTGGGCCTTTGAGAAGGAGAGAGGACTTACCATCAACTTGATTTTGGACTTTCTGCTTCCAGAGCTGGGAGAGAATACATTTCTGTTCTGTTAAGCCATCCAGTTTGTGGTAATTCGCTATGGCAGTTCCAGGAAACTAATACAGAGGGTTGCTGGGAAAAAAGACCCATGGACTGTGAACCTTCTCAAAACAAGCTAGGAAGTCGTTGCTCCTTCTCTTAGCGTCGAGTCCTTGGGAGACACTCACAATGACTCATTTAGTTATTCACTCAACAAACATTTGCTGACCAAGATATCTCCTAACCCTCAGCCAGTTTCTAGTTTAACAGAGAAGGCCAGCTTCCACAAAATCAAGAGGAAAGCATCAGAGGTAGTACACAGAACAGAGTGGGAGATCTCCAAATGTGTCCCTAATAAAAGAGCATGCACATTTGTCACCTAAGGTCCCACTAGGAATAGACATTTTTCCAACCCAAGAATAAAAAATTTGTGAGCAATACGCCTACGACATATCTCTCCCCTTCAGTCCCATCTGTCCCTAAATCTCGGGAGGGGAAGAGGGCTGGAGGGTGGCAGAGAAGGCTGTGAAATGGTCTCTGCAGACAGAGCAAGGCTCAGATTCTCTCAAAATTCCCTCCCAAATTCTTGGGTTGGGACCACAACTGCCATTGACACAGTGACTAGATGTGAATACCTGTTGTTTCACAAAAGTAGGAACTCTGTCTATTTACAGTACACGTGCCTACCAGAAGGAAGGGCCTACATGAGAAAATCTCCCATCTGAGGTCCATCTATCGCGGTCCTCAATTAACGATGAGGCAAACAAGGGGAAAAATGCCTCCCTCCCCCGCCAACCCGCACTTTCCACTTGATTTTCCTCAGACTGGGAAATAAAAGGCAAGCTATAATCTGCTGAAAATAAACTGTTCAAAGAAATTGCAGATTCTTAGCATGGAGGATCAAATGTTGCAATCGAAGGGAATGAGGATGTTTAATCTAACCAGAAAAGAAAGATCCACACTGCAGAACAATCAGAATTCAGTGAGTCTATGCTTCTGTGACAGGAAACCGCCAAGTTTAACACTGGAAACGTTCATTCAGAAATCCAACGTCTTGGTTTTTCATGGCTCGGGTCCTTAAAAAATACTGGCAGGGGCCAGACCAGCAGGAGTGGAGACTGAAGAGCTGGGAAGAGAGAAGACGTAGCTACAATGTGGGTAGATGCCTCCGTGACAACCAGAGTGAGTTCAAGTAGGGTCCGGGGTCAGCAACCCCACATGAAATCACACAACTGGTCAGCAGCCTTTGACTAAAACCAATTCTGGGAAAGAGACAATCTCCCTGGAAATGTTTATAACACGTACTGGCTCCGTCCTTTCTGCTCTCCAAGGAGGACTGAATCCATTTTGCTCAATGCAGCATTTTTAGACAATGTGGGTTTTATGGTTTTTGTGAAACAGAGGGAGGAATGGATTGCAAAACCAAATATAACTTGAAATGCCTTTGTAATTTTAAAATAAAATAAATGAAAACAGCTCAGACCAAGGATTGCCCTCCAAGAGTGGAAACCCAAACACAATCACTTTTTGCTGAAATACAGGGGAAGGAGCAGAAGTACATCCAAAAAAGACTGAGATCCAAAGCTGAAACCCAATAAACTCAACAGTAGAAATTAAATACAAATTATTAAAATCTTACCAACTCTAGAGGCTAGGAGTCAAATAATCTATTGTTCTTTCAAATGTTCTTGGGCAAGCATCAAACTTGGATTTTAACAGTTTCCCATCACTTTGTGATTACACGTATTTCTGCTGTGAGAAGCAATTGCACCTAAGTAGTCCTGTGTTTAGTTGCAAAAGAACCAAATGAACAGCAAACACTTTGTAGATTCCCCACCAAGGCATGTCTTGGAGCTGTCTGAATTGTTCTTCTACCACCGGAAGTATAGGTACAAAATCTGAGTGTTCTATATTTAATCAACCTGTCTAAATGTCCAGAACGGAAACAGCTGAGTAAATATAGAATAGCCACTTAACAGAATAACACACAGCCCTTTAGAAGATGGCTCTGAAGCTTGTATTGCCAGGCAGGGACTGCTTATTATATAGTGTTAAGTGAAAAGCAAGATTAAAAATGCATATGCACAATTAGCAGTACCACATTAAATTCACAGGAAAGGAACCATACCAAAATATTAACAGGAGCTCTCTTTAAGTGCTAGAATCAGGTGTGATTTTTTTTTTCTTCTCTATTTTCCAAATTTAATAATGTAATTGTAATGAAGAACAATGATATATAAAAGCTTTTAGATGCTTCTGGGGAAAAAATACAATTCTAAATTATTTTTTTAGAAGTCACCTTTCTGGTAAGGATGTCAAGTGAGAAGCTGCAACAGAATGAAAATGAGAACTCATTTCTTACCCTGAACTTTCTGTTGTTTGGCAGCCTGAGGAGCAAGTTAGCGGGAAATTGAGTCTTGTTTGAGATAATTTGGGACTGAGGTGCCTGTGAGACACACAGTGGCAACGCCAAATGAGTGACTGATTCTGTAAGTCTACAAGGAAGAGAATTCCTTTTACTTTAAATATTGTGACAGGGGACAAAAATATTTTTAATCTCCAGATAATGGTTCTTTTGACCGCTTTTAATGGATGAAACTATAATATAATAAAGGAGTTTGGCCAAACTTTCAGGTCTCATTTCAATGCATTCTGAGTTTATCTTTCAGGTTCTGTCCCTCTGAAATTCTATGATTCTAAGGCAAATGCAAAAACTATACTGAAATAGGATTCTTGCTTGCAAGTAATAGAAACCAATGAGAGTTAATCTAAGGAAAAAAGATAAATTATTGGAAGATATGGGAAGCACACAGAACTGAAGAAAAAAAGATGCAGTGCCAAGTATCTGAGAGGGAAGAATCAGAGAACCTTTGGAAGTCCAGGTGGCAGGAAATAAATGACAATCTCTTTAGGAAACAATTGTCAAGAAGAATCCATTCTCGCAGCTTCCATCCTTGTAGTCAACATGCAGATTCCCAGGAGAAAGTGTTCTGAATGGCTTAGCTTGATCATGTGCTCATATCTTGGCCAAGAAAGGATAGGGCTTTTCAACTGAAAGTCCCACCATTATTGCACAGACGTAGGAAGGATGTCACCTAAGAGAGGGAATGGATGCCAGGGCAAGAAGAAATCGAATACCCTTCTCATTCCAAACCTGAGAACACATGCTCTATGGGCAGTGTCTTATGTAGAGATGATGCAGAAAGAAACAAGAGCAAGAGTTATAACGGGTCTGTGGAGGCTTCTCTAAGGTTTAGGCCCTGAGCGTGACCACGAATACGGATCACCCTGCCTGAACAAGACTCGGAGCACACACACCACACTCAAAGTCTGTGGTTTAGAGCTTTAGAAAAATCAACAAGAAATTGACAACAAAGACAGTGACTTTGCAGTTATGTTTACAAGCCCCAAGTTCGAAATTAAATGAGCCAAATAGTGAGGGGAAAACAACTCCAATGCTTGGAGTTAAATGCCTTCAACGGTGAAATTAACATCAAAACAAGTCCCATTGTACCACGAGGCTGTTTTATTGACTTGTTTTCTAACTCTACTTTGAACACAATGAAAGTTGTATGTTTTTCAACTGAAACATTTTTTTTTCCCCTCTCCCAATACTACGTAGAAACCTCCAGGGCAAAGTAAACTAAAACCTCATTATTTCAGATTCCACTCATTCCAAAATTATAATAATTTGACTTGGGCTGCACTGAAGCCTGCCTTTGTACTCTCTTTGAGTAGTGGTTTCACTAAACAAATCAATAATACAAACAAGATTGCTAGGAGTCATGTTTAAGCTACTCAAGGAAGGCTTCAGCCACACTTTCCATGCAAATGACAGCTGCTTGTTATAGAGGCGTCTTAAGGGTCATTAAGGCAGAACTGGCAGAGCTTGTAAGCAGCTAATTCAAATTTCTACAGACACCCTCTATTCCTTCTAAAACCCTTCTATAATTCAAATCTCCCTTTCATTCCAAAGCATCTTCACTCTGTTAGTCTAATCAAGTGGCATTTACCCAACGCCCTGTTTCGGACCAAAAAGGTAAAGAATAAAGAACCTGTTTGCCAACCAGCCTTTTAAAAAGAGTCATGGCTACTGTTTCTACTTTACAGTGAGGCAACAGAAAAAAAAAATGATGTGTGTACAAATGCTAGGAAATATAACTAAATCAGCACACGTGTTGAATGAAATATAAAGTAATATAATCCTATTAGAAATACTGTAAATTATTTATAAGGTGCGTTAATCTGTAATCTCATTTGAGCATCACAGAACATTCAGTAGACATACATGGCAAGGACAGGAAGTTTTCACCAGACAGTATATGTGCTCCCTTGCATTTCCCAGCCTCTCTTGCGGGGGGCATGTGACTCACTCACACGGACAGTGAGCAGAGAGGATGAGTGTCACGTCCAAGTCAAGGCAGTTAACCAGCAGTGTGCTTCCTCCTTTTTCCCCTTTTTCCCCGTCATGGTGGCTTTCGAAGCCTCTTGGTGAGCTGGCAAGGATAAAATGAAGACGGCCTAGATCTCTGAGTCACCAGATAGAAGAGAGGCACTGAACACTAGCATGAGATATGCAAAAATTAAATAAATAAATTTTGCTCAAGAAGATACATTAGGCTTTATGACTAAGCCACAGAGATTTGGAGTTATATTGGTGACTTGGGCAGAGCTCTGCCTGTTCTAACTCACTAGTTATTATTGTTTCCATTTACAGATGAGAAGACCAGACTCACAGTGGATATGTAACATGTTGAAAATCATATTGATAGCAAGTAACAGGACCCAGAATATAACTCAAACCTTCTGATTGCAGTGCTCTTTCCCACAAGACTCAAATGGTCAGATGTTGCCTGATGCATAAATTAATGATGAGCTGGTATTCACTGACAAAACGTACAATTAATACGCAATTTCACAAAAGACAGTTTCATTCCTAATTTGTTTGTATAAGCCAGGGCCTCTTCACGTCTACACTTGCAGAGGCCTACACACCAATGGAGCCTAGAACATCCCATGAACCTCTACTACATCGCATTCTTTTTTGTAAAGACTTCTTCCTAAAAATCAAAAGAGTATTGTTAGAGGTTAGTGGTGAGAAGAGTCTTGGGAACAAAAAAAAAGTAAATATAAGTCCACTTTTTCGTTCTGCCAAATTCAAACAAACATTATTTTAATGACCTGGCAGCCCCCACAAATTCAGCAGCACCAGTTAAATAAAAAGCCCATTCATTTAAGACAAGAAGCGTCAACACAGGCGTTTAACCTAAGTCAGGTTTCAATAGCAGTGACCCTATGTATGGTGACAGGCATAGGTAGCCCGGGATTAGCTAAGCAACATCCCCCAAAGTAAATGCAAGGAACACACAGAAAGCGTTTCTCCATCCCTGACCCAACCACACACCATCTCAGGGGCACAGTTTGATGTAAATGTGGGGAATTAGTCAGGATTTTCAAAGGTCTCCACAATTCATCAGTCTGCAAAGCGATGTCTCCATCAGTGTTCAGAGGTAATAAAGTATCGACTACCAACTTTTCTTGGGAAGAAATATAAATTGGTATAGCCTGTCCAGAACAAGCTACCATATGCCTTGTAAAACTACAAAGCTCCTATAAGAAAACTTACAAATACATCTTTATGATCTTGGAACAGGCAAAGATGATTTAGAGAGGACACAGAAAGCACTAAACATCAAAGAAAACAACAATTATTGAACAAAGTCAAAATTTTACATTTCTGCTCGACAGTCAGTGCCGTTAAGAAAATGAATAGGCAAGCCACAAACTGGGAGGGAACATCTGCAGCACATATATCTGATAAAGGACTTGATTCAGGAATATGTAAAGAATTCATAGAACTCCATAATAAAAAGACAAACCACCCAATAAAAAACGAGCAAAAGATGTGAACAGACATTCATCAAAGAAAATATTCAAATGACCAATAAGCATATGAAAGCATACTTAACATTATTAATCATCAGGAAAATGTAAATTAAAACTACAATGAAATGCTATTACATACCCACCAGAATGACTAAAATGAAAAAGATTGAAATCAGATATTGGCAAGGATATAGAGCTACCACATCTCTAATACATGGCTGGTGGGAGTGTACAATGTTACAACTACTTTTGTTATATAGTTAAATACACAGCTGGCCTAAGACCCAGCAGTCTCCTAGGTATTTTTCCAAAAGAAATGAAAACACATGTCCACAAAAAGACATGTTCATAGCAGCTTTATTCATAATAGCTACATACAGTAGTACCTCGGTTTTCGAACATCTCCGGTGACGAACATTTCGTTTTATGAACGCCGTAAACCCAGAAATAAATGCTTCGGTTTTCGAACACACCTCGCCAGTCGAACATGTCACGTGGCTTCCACCGAGTGCAAGATCCCGAGGCCTAGCTGTAGGCTGTTTTCGAACGTTTCAGAACTCGAACAGTCTTCCGGAACGGATTATGTTCGAAAACCAAGGTACCATTGTACTGGAAAAACCACTCAAATATCCGTCAATAAATAGTATTATAGAATGGATAAGCCAATTGTGGTAGACTCATACAATGGAATACTGCACGGCAATAAAAAGTACAAACTCAGAGACATGAAACATTATATGGATGAATTTCCAGAACATTACACTGAGTGAAAGAAGCCATACACAAAATAGTACACATCAGGTGATTCCATCTGCATGGCGTCTTCATCATGAGAACATTAATATATGGTGACAGAAACCAAATCAATGATTGCTTCTGCAGTTGCGGGGTGTGGGGGGACTTGATTGGAAAGGGGCACAAAGACACTTCTGGGACGATGGTGAATAGAAATAGTCTATTTCTTGCTATGGGTGTGGGTTACACAGGTATATGCATTTATCAAAACTAATAGAACTAAACACTCAAAATCTGTGCATTTAACTATATGTACATTATCCTTCAATTTTTAAGAAGCATTGGGGAAAAAAGGGATCCTTTCTATTTTAGACCGAGACTAAGAGCAGACCTCTAAGAGAGCTCTAGAAACATTGCAGGACAGAATGTCACCAGAAAACGAGGCTTCATCTAGACTGGAGAGGTGGCAGGTGTTTCTTTTCAACTAATTTGCAGTCTTGGACCAGGGCAGGATATAATGTTGAAATTACCCAAGCCATAAATCACAGTGATTGGAGATCAGTTAGACTTCAGGTCAGTGTCAGACACCTCCTGTGTCCCTCTTCAAACCTTTTTGGTTACGCTTTTACTCCAGGCACCATTGCCATGCCCCATTCAGTGCAGGCTTAAGCCAGCTTCACCCAGGAGCAGCCTGACGATGCCTAACCATGCCCCACACCTCATGCTTCTCGCTTTCTGCCCTGGAGCTTCTCTGAGGCCTTGGTGTGGGACCCAAAACACACGAGTACAGCCAGGAGGTACCAACGAGGTAGAGCCCTTGGCGCCACCTTGGCCAGTGCCAGGAGGGAGCTGATGGGCCAATGTCTCCCTCCGCACCGCTTCTGCAGACATTTCTGAAACGTACCCCCTAAGCGGCTCGAAAGGTCCCATGGGATGGAGAGAAGTTGCCTACTCAGTGTTCAAATCAGTAACATATCCCCTTTCTAACTTACTCTCTTTCCCTTATTCACTGCCTCCACCTTTCACTCCTGCGGTCTAGGAGCACTCTTTAAATAAATCATCTGCATGCAAGTCTTTGTCTCAGGTTCTGCTTTCAGGAGAACTAAGGTAGACAGGCTTGTAAACATATGTGTACAGAAATACGTACCCACATACACCAATGCTTCCCAGAGCGCTGAAACCTTGTATAACACAGACCCCTTGTCAACTGGCCGCTTGCCTGGAATGCCTTTCCTAGTATAAACCTGCAAAAGACCGATGGCCTCCTGCTAACAGAGGCAACTCTTGCTAAGACACACACCTTGACAGGAAACATAACAAGACTCATGACCCAACGTCCACACCAGAACCACCGCCTTTCTACGTAAATAACGAATTCATCCCTGAGCTGAATCCCACCCTAGGGAGTGTGGGGTCCCTGGAGTTGTGCCATCGATTCTGCCTGCCACTGACTAGTAACTGGATACACCATGGAATAATACAGCTTCCAGGGGTCACCCATCGTGTCAAAGACAAAACTTAAAACTTGGGATTTTCACTTTTTAATGACTGTTTTTCTCACGCACAGAGAACTCAAACCGATGCTGAAAGAACACTAATACGGGGCAGCACCAGTTGTTTCTGGTTTCATCTCCTGTAGGTTCCACAGTCCGGCCGACCCTCAACCACCACAAAACAGGGTACTCTTTTTTATTTACGTATTTACTAAGGAACAGAGGAGAGTTTGGCTCTTTCAGGGCTCATATTTCCTTTCTTCATTCCTCTTCTGCATACAGTGCAAACCACATGGCTCCAGGAAATGATTTTGAGCAAGAAATTTTGTCCTTTGTATTGCTGTCTTTATGCTGGGAAGTAATTCACCTTTTCAGTTTTTTCACTTTTTTTTTTTTTTTGGCACTAGTTTCTGAAAGACATAATGTAAATATGATAAAAAACCCCTTCAGTGCAGATAGCTCATTAGAATCAAATGACTTGTTGCAACAGGCTTTCAGCTGAATTGCTTAATGTATGCTTTATAACACTATACAAGGCATCTGCCAACATTTAACCAGAGTGGCGGGTTGGTGCGTTGGTTTTCCTCCACAAGGAAGATTCTAGAAAATGGTAATGGGATATGAAGACAATTTTTAGAAGCATGTTGATGAAGGCTGGAAAAATAAATGAGGAGCTATTAAATCTGCTAGAATTGGGGCCAAGCTCTAACCGTGTAGAGACAGACAGGCTTGGGCTCATCAAGGCAAGTAGAGATGAGGGATGTGAAGAAGGCATCAGCTTCCATCCTAACTGCAACCATTGCTCTCAGTTCTACACAGTTCTCAGCACAGACGCAGGCAGCATCAGAAGCACACACTCGGACAGAGTGCAATTTATATTTTGGATTTCCAGGGAGTGTAGAGGAGGTTGGATGAAATGTGTCCTGACTTTCATTGTGTTTTCTGCAGTTTACAGATGAGCCTAAAAGTGACTCTGGGTTTCATTACTGCAAAGGAGGGTGCAAATCTCTACTGGGAGGAAAATCTGCCATTAAGAGCATAAATAATTGCTCAGACTTATGCTGCATAAACTTAAAAAGAAATATTCTCGAGTATGGCATCCAAGTCCGCCACTCTACACACCAGCTGGTTTCAGGACTTCATGTGTTTGCTGCTGTCGCCCTTCCACTCCGAAACGCCAATCCCTGCCTTCTTGTCTCCAGGTCAACACCTCCTCCTCCTTCATGATACAGCCCCTGCGTCATCTTCTCTAGGAAATTTTCCACTCAAGTTTTTCCACTTGGAACTAGATTTGCCCCTTTCCTCCTTGGTATTCCCACTGTAGTCTGCACATCCTTCCATCGTATACTCCACACTATTAGAAAGCAAATTCCTTGGGGGATAGAAGCCATCTGACTCATTTCTGTGTCTTTACTGCTTAGCCAATATTGAGGACATGGCATGTTTTATCACTAAAGGGATGAACATTACATCAGACAATTTGATTTCTTCCCTTGAGGAAGTGAGAAAATATTGAAGGATTGCTGCCTTGAGAAACATTTGGAAGTATTCAGGGTGGCATTCATGTATAGACTCCAGAATACTGCACACAGAGCTCTGAAAAAGCCATGGAGAAAATGCACTCTGCAAAATCCTGAAGGTGCCCCCTCCCCAGGGAGCTCGTGTTGGTGCAGCCTTAATCCACTAGCTGCTCCCATGCCCATTCTCATTTCCTGATTTTCCAGAAGAAAAATCAGCTGGGACCGATGAAGGAAGAAGATAAGGAAAAGCCATTTGAATAGCACACAAGGGAGGCTCTTAGAGTTTGGACTTCTCTAACTTAAGAAAATATTCCTTCTGGAAGATTCTTTGAGAGAGAAGTACACTTGCTCCTAAGAATGACTTCTCTTGGAATCCCAAGGGTGGTGTTTGAAGCCACAGAGTCCCTCATAATCCACAGATCCACAAACGCCTTCATGATACATATTTTCACTTCCTCTTGTCTTCTTCGTAATCAGATGAAGACAACGCAAGGAGGCTCATTCAAAAACTGAAAACTTACCTCGAGCAAAATTCAGAGGCAAAATAGGGAAGGAACCAGCACAGAGAAAAGAATTTAGAAATACTTTTCCTCCTATGAGGGGAACAACTAGTTATTTTGCCACATTAAAAACAATGGTTTCTTGCAATTCATCAAAGAGCTAACTCTGAACACGCCAGATCTCTTCATTATCGCCGTGGTCTGACAAACTCCTAAAAACAACAGGGGCCAATTTCTGAGCAGGCAAAGGGATTCAGGCTGTACACTCCGCAGGGGAGAGAAGGCTAAATCAGCCGGAAAAAGGTACAGCCGTACAGTTCGGTAAGCAGAGTGCAGAGAAGTGTGGATAATTTTAACTCCCAATACAGCTGGACTGACCACTAAACTGTCACGTCATATCGAACTTGTAACTGAGGAACTACAATTATCCTTTGAGTATATTTACAAGGGAGCTGGGGAGCCCAAGGCATTATGGGTGAGACTATTTAGGACAGGTGGATTGGGACAATAAGCAAGGATTGTCACATGTGGTTCCCTGCAGGGAAGAGGAAAGCAAGCCAGGAGGCCAGCTCCATGGCAGCCTGTGCTATAAAAGGACAGAGTGGGGAAGAAGCAGGGATAAAAAGGAGGGACAAAAAGACATAGTAATGGAGGGAGGCAAAGAACAGTCACTGACTTCTTTGTAAATGCCAACAGCATTCAAGACCCAATACTGATAAGTCTTTAGGGCCAAAGAGATAACTCGGAAGTGATGGCAATGCCTGTTTCTTTTCTTTGTTTTTGCCTTTTGCAGGAAGAGTTACCTCTAAATAAATCTGCCTTTCCTTTTGCTTTCCACTTTAGCGACACATGCTATTTTATCTGTAGCTCAACCCAATATTGCACGACAACCTCAGAATAAGATTCCTGACATTTGCTGACATGTTTTGACTCATTAAGATAATGAACTATTTACATTCTGCAAATTCCTTTAAAACTTTTCCAAAGAAATAATTGATGAGTGTTGCCCCTAGTTTTGGAAACATAGATTACTCTTGTTTCCACTTGTCCCCAGTAACTCCCAAATTTCTATTGAGAAAGACACCCAAGCAGTAAAATTCTCTGTTATTTTCTACCATTGCATGATTTTACTACTTGTTTCCACTTAAGAACATTGGAAAATGACAATCACCCCACGCTTTACCTTGATCGTAAATACATTCTGTGTGCATGTGGCAATTTTAAATTCAGGCAATTTTGATAAACCAGGGCATTGGTTTATTTTCTATAAACTGAAGACTTAAACTGGAGGCATTCTTGGGGCACAGAAAAAGGTTTAGGTGCCAATTTCTACAAATGAAGTCAGACGTTAGATGTCTACTAATATCAGACATTGAAAAACCCAGGTGACAAAAGGGGAGCTAAATTCTAAGAGTGTGTCATATACAATGAATCTACAGGAACAGGAGACATTTCTGTTGATGAGGAAAGTGCTGAGGGATGAGGTGGAATAGCAAGGGTCACCCCCAGGATCCTATACCCCGAAGGCCACGAGCATGACCCTGGGCCTCTTCCTTACCTGCGTTCCTGCTTAGGTCCCCAGGGAATTCCACTTTAAGAGACTATGTCCCTGACTTCATAGAAGAGATCAGCAAACAAATAGGATTCATTTGTACTTTGTTCATTGGTACATTCACTCGTTCATTTGTACATTGCTTTGTGGAAATACATCTATTGCACGAAGCCGGAATGTCTGTCTTCCCATTTAAAACAACAAAATTATCTTTCGTAGGAGCTTTTCTCCTTGAAATTAGACAAGAGAATTGAAGTGTTGAGTCCAGCACAGAATGTCAGCTCCCTTTTCTTTTGGCCTCATTGACATCAGTGGTTCTCAAAACGTGCTCCCTGGACCAGCGGCACCAGCATTCCCTGGGAACCTGTTAGAACTGCAGATTCTCAGAATCCACCCTACCCAGGCCTGACTGATTCAGACACCCTGGGAATAAATAAATACATATAAATGAATAAATATGCCTGCAATGCATATTTTTATAAATTCCCCCAGTGCTCACGGAAGTAGGAGAACCACTGTTCCACATTAATGGAATCCCTTCTTAGGCTATTTGCACTACTTATAGACTCATTCTCCCTGCACCGAGGCCAAGAGAGACGCTCCCTAATGCACACCTTGGTAAACATCAATAATTGGGTCCCCCCTTTGGTCTGTTTGCAGGGCTTCCCTAGTCCTCCCACTTATTGGATGGGTGCGTGTTGAACGTAGAATAATATTGCTCTGTAAACAGTGTCAGCATCTCGCACTAAGTTCTTAAAAACGTCTTTCAGCCATTTCAGGTAACAATCCCCCACGTGGCCTTAACACTCCGAACTCTGGTGAATGTTACGATTGTTTTGCAGACAGGAAGTGACTGCAGCATTAACACTGTCCAGAAGTGAGTGGTGATAAACTCTGGCACTGCTACAAAAAAGAAAAACCAGGCTCAGCGACGCAGGAACTCAAAGACTACATTCTGCAGTTGAGAGGAAAAACCCACATCAACTCAAAACAAAAAACCAGTTCAAATAAACCTCGTTCCTTGCCATTTATAAACAGAGTAAGTTCAAGGGAGAGTCTTTTGGCCCCCAGCAAGAACCATGGACCGAGATAAGATGTTTTCTCCTTTCTGTGAATATGGGGACTACATTGGCGCCCATTATAAAGGCATTTCAAACATCCATTAATGATTTAATTGACGAAGCCCCATTCTTCCCTGATGACCATATTGAGTTTATCTGTGCAAAACTTCCTGCTATTACGGTATCTTAAGTCTCTGGACGCCTAATGAAGGCTGTATGTCAGCAAACACTATTTTTTTTAAATTAGAGGATAAACTTACAAGGCGTAAACGCTCCTTAAGATGTCAGAGGTCACTCATGCCCCAACTTGACTTGAATGTTTGACACAGCTACTTCAAGAAGTCCACGTGGCTGTGGGCTGTTAAATCATGTTCACGTAGGACATTCCTCTTTGGGCTTGAAATATAATCTCGTTAATGAATTTACCTTCAGGTACCAGTCGTAATAGACAACATGAACATCTTCATGCTGAATATCTTCAAATCCATATCATATTGAATTCCTACAGGAAAGACAGTGTCTTGTTTCTGCTCTCGTAAAGGGATGCTCGCCTCCTATCTGTTGTGACATCTAAACTATTAGGCCTGGCAGTGTTTTCCACAAGCAAGAATTGGAATTCTTTGCAACCCAACTAAACTCCTCGTGATGAGTTCAGGGGAATCAGCGTGTTTGTGTTGCCTTGCTGGGCCTTCAAGGCTCACAGACGTAGCCGGCTCAGACACAGATCAGCAGCTGGAGAAGGCATTCAGTCTCCCCCACGCAGCTACCCTGCACGCTCCACGGCCAAGAGCAATGCCAGGGAGTTCAAGTGATTACTTGCTTTAGGAAAACAAAAGCCAACATCCCCAAGAAAAGGTCAATAGGTCTCAGTGCTGTGATAAATGTAACAAATATTGAAATAAGGATAATAAAAAAATGTGTTTGCTCATTTTGATTTCTTTCCAATGATTTGGCTTTCACTCCAGTGAGTGGTTCACAAATTCAAACTTGATTTCTACTGACTTGTGTAGCCACACCACTTCTCTTTTCCTTCCTTCTATGTACCTTTCAATCATATTTCACAGTCCCTTCCAAAAGGACCACAAATTATAGCACCAGAGATATTCTCAGTCTATCAAGTAACTACATATTAAGTGGTTTTTATAAAGCAGGGAACCTGAGCCATGTTTCTGCACAATCCCGAGGAAAAGTCAGAGCTCTAAAAAGACCGGTCCAGGCCATGGTGAATGGCCAGGCCCCATTCGAACCTAACCATCAGAGTAGCTCCTTCCCTTCCCAAAGCTTGAGTCCTAGAGGGATGAAGAAGAAGCTCCTTCAATTCAGAACTACAGTGTGTCTCAGCTGGAGGGTCCCTACTTAGCCCCAGGAAGCAGTGGCTGGACCATGATAAAGAGAATTACCCAAGATTCTCCGTGAGTATACAGGGGAAAACTAGAGAGAAGAACACTGGTCTGGGCGGTGCTGAGCTTTTCTTCCTCACACCTACCCAGCTGCATGCATGTATGCAGGCATGCTTCAACTTAACCATCACTGAGCTGCCAACTAGAGCCAAGGACTGTTCTGATGCTTCCTGGGAAATAATCCCAATGCCTTCTCTGGGCAGAGTGAAGTATGTGGGGTGCAGCTCCGCAGATTGGTGTTCACCCCCTCCGCATACATTCCCACACATTCTGACTTTGGAAGCCAAGGACACTAGTGCCTCTCCCCCAACACGTATCCATAAAAATGTCTATGGGCATTTCAGCACCACTTCAAAATCATTATCTGCATCTTTGCCACCACAGCCATTGGTTTCTCAAAGAGGACAGAAAAAGCGATAGCCTTGAACTATATTTCTTCTCTCAACACAACTAACTACGTTGATCGAACACATACTATACCCAGGAGCTCATAGATACCTTGCCTCATTTGATCCTTACAGCATCTCGATTAGTTTTATAACTGCTCTCTCAGGTATTATATTTGCACTACATCACATTTTATTTTTCGGGTTTTTGTTTGTACTTTAAATTTCAACGCAAATGTGAGTTCCACAAGGGAGGTAAGTTGCCTCTTGTTTGCAGCTCTATTTCCAGCTCCTAAAATGATGCCTCACACACGTTAGGTATTTAATAAGTGCTTTCTACATGAATGAAGGAATCCTCATCCCATCGGTGAGGCAACTGAGGCTTAGGGAGGGGAATTAACTTACTCAAGGCCACCCAACTAATTAGAGGCAAAGTTGCCTTACAAACACAGGTATGTTTTTATAAGTATAATTAGATACAGAGATGTGCTTGCGATCAAGGGAACTAGAAGCTGTCAAGATTCCCAGTTATTCTACCTAAGGTCCAGGCAGCACAGGGGTGCTTACTAAAGGCCCTTGACGTCTGTGACCCCTGAACTTGTCATAGCAAAATTTAATATTTCTAATAGATGGAGAATTCTACCTTAATGACACGTTTCTACTACTCAGGAGACTGGTAATTTGTTGAGAAATATCATCTACTGCTACTAATCTTATTTGAATGGCAGGGACGAAGTCAACACCAAACCTAGAGAAAGAACATTGGGTTGTTCCAGTGAACTGTACACTGTGACAAATTCCATGGACAACCATAATAACGAAATGGGTTATTATTAGGAAATCTGCTAAGTACCTAGAATTACAACCTTCCACACTAGCATCACTGTTAGAAATGTTGATATAACAAAAATTGATTACAGAGAGAGCTAAAGACTGTTTGGGGAACTATTAATAGGCTTAGATTCATGAGTATTTAGTGAACCAAGGATATTTTCCAGATGCTCTGTGTCTTCATAGAACAAAATAATAACTGAAGCTGAAACCTGACTCATAGAGGAGGTGGGATCACCATAAAGGGAATTCCCTCTGGAGGGGGCCAACAGAGGTGGGAAAATATCATATCCAAGAGTTTTCTGAAAAGAGGACCAATACAGCAAGATACACTAAGCCTAAGGCCGGAGTTAGATAAACGGGCCCATCAGGAGGCCCAAGAAGGGGATAAAGGCCACCTCAGAAGAAAAAGTCCGTGACATTCAATTAATCAACTTTGTGCCATGTTACAAATAAAATTTAAGAAATCTAACAGACTGAATGAAAAAATAAATAAATAAATAAATAAATCTTGAGAAGTTATTATCTGGGAAACCTGGACATTGTCTGAGGACCTGGTTGTCTGTAACAACCTACATTTGCCTGGTGGGATTGCCAGGGGATCAGATATCAGAACATAAAGTTGCTAACATAACTGATGCAGTTTGGTGGGAAGGAAAACATCAATCAATTAGAAAGTCTGCGGAGGCAAAGGAGAGACGGGGCCTGCTCTAAAACCCTGATTCTGAAAACAGAACGTCTCTGTAGAATTTTCTATGGGCTACAACGGGAGGCCAAGTAAAACCACATATACGAGGAACGAGTCAAGACTGAACCTCTCTCTAAACTGAGGATGCAGACCACTTGTCTCCGCCAAATTGCAGTAACCACAATTTAGTTCTTTCTTTCAATGGTGACTTCAAAGTTTACAGCCCTCCCATTTTAAGTTGTCCACGTTTGGAGGCAGACAAGAAAATACACTTACACAGAGCTGTATAAACATAGTTCTATTGCCTTGCTTTCCGGATTTCAGAGGCAGATGGTTGAATTTATCTTATACCTCAGTTCATGGCCTATTATCATCATCGATCCAGGAAAATCTGCTCTACTATTTTATTTACTCATTGCCTTTCTGTTTTCTAATTGCCCACTCCCACGCCCTCCCCCACCCCACAGGCAGCAATATCTACACTCCTCAAATTTGTAGGTCTCTCTGTAAAACATAGAACTGTTTTGTGTGTGTGTGTTTAATTTACAAAAATGGCACTGGGCTATGACCCACATTTTTTTTTCTTTTTTTAGTCAGCATTATGTTTTAAAGCTATATACCTGTTGCTGAGAGTACATCGATTTCATGGCCTCCAGTTGCTGCACAGTGTTTCATAATATCCACCTACCCCCATTTTACTGAACTGTTTCCCCTCTAACTGACACACAGGTAGACTCCGTTTCCCCAACACAAACGGTAAGCACTGAACATTTGAATCTATGTCTTCATCTAGATTCACGCACATTTTTTTTTCTGAGATTACCCACAAGTGGGATTCTGAATCCCTGCTAAACACATACATCATTTGAGTAAGGCCTGTCCCAGTTGCCCGCTTGGGTGCCTGACTAGTTCTATTCCCACCAGTAGGACACAAAGGTTCCTATGACCCGATATCCCATCCACCCCATGCATTATCCTATTAAATTGATTATAATTTTTGCCAATTAAAATGGAAATAGAATATTATCCCATTCTTATTTTAGTTTGTATGTCTCTATCACTGAGTTTGAGCATCTCTTCAGATATTTGTTAACCATTCAGGTTTACCCCTTATGCTGTTCTGAATTGCTGTTCATAAAAGTTATGAATTGCTGTTCATAACTTTTGTTCATGTTTTTTCTATAGACTTTTCTCTCTTTTTCTGGTTTATCGGCAGAGTTCTTTGTATTCTATCTATTGGTCTTACACATTGCAGATGTTTCCTAATCTCTCATCTGTCTGTTAACTTTGTTTATGTTACATTTTTTAAACATAACTGTTTTGTGTAATCGGAACAATCAATTATTCACCTAATCATGCGTTCTTTTGAGGTCACACTGAAAGAAGACCTTTCTTTTCTCTAGGTCCTACATCTTCACCTACTAGCATTCTAGTTTTACTTTTCACATTTAGGCTTTCCATCCATCCAGGGTCCACTTTGCATATGGTGTAAGCTTTGTTTTTCTCTGTATAGTGAGCCAATTTTCTCAACACCTTCTATTAAGTAATTTGTCCTCTCACTCATTTACCTTTATCATACCATACAAGTTATTTCTGTTCAACTGCTTCACTTCTTTGTTCTTGTCCCAACGACACATTTTTTATTTCTCTGTTTTTGTACTATGCTTAATAGCTGGTGATGGAACTCTACCTTCTTCCTCTTTTTTTCCAAAGTAACTTAGCTATTCATGGACCTACATTCTTCTGTATAAAGAAAAATTTGTCACATCCCTTTTAATAAATTAACTGGCATTTTGTTTCAGATCACATTGAAATTGTACATTAGTTTGGAGAGAACTGATGTCTTTATAACATTAAAGCACTCAATTCATAAGCATAGAGTAGCTCTCTATTTAATATTTTTTAAATGTTATCCATATATATAACGTATGTTCTTTGTTCATTCCGAAATAATTTGAATTTTTGTTACTATTATGAAGGCATCTTGTCTTCTATTTTATTTTCTGATTAGGTGCTGGTGGTATGGAAAGACGCACTTAATTTTTCTAGATTTATGTGTCTGGCAAATTTCCTGAACTCCCTTATTCTAATATTTTTCTGTTTATACTAATAGATTTCTATTTAGATCACAGCATTGGCAAATGACAATCTAGTACCCTCCCTCCCAATCGTTAGACTACGTTTTGTTTTAGTTTTATCTTACTGAGTTGGCTAGAACTTTTGATACCATGCTAGACAGAAGCAGCGTATGCTCTTAATCTTTGGGGATGAGTCCAAAATTTCTCTGAAGTTGTTGTCAGCTGTAGGTCAGGAGCATAAATCTCTATATGAAAAAGTTCCTTTGTAGACATAACTTGCAAGAGATTTTTTTAATCAAAAATTGATGTTGAACATCATAAAAATGCTTTTTTATATCTGAGATGATCAAGTGATGTTTCTCCTTTGGATTAATGTACCATGTTTCCCCCAAAATAAGACTGGGTCTTATATTAATTTTTGCTCCAAAAGATCATTAGTGCTTATGTTCAGGGGATGTCATCCTGAAAAATCATGCTAGGGCTTATTTTCCAGTTAGGTCTTATTTTCGGGGAAACATGGTAGCAATACAGTTTCTGAAGTTGAACCATCCTTACTTTCCTGGGCCAAACTCTCAATAATCATCTTTTACTTTTACCCTTTTATAGTTGTAGCTTATATTTCATTGTGTATTTTTACATCCAAGTTCAAAAATCAAATGGGTCTTTTGTACTGAACTTGACAAAATTTTGAATCAAGAATACACTAGTCTCATAAAATGATTTCTAATGTTTTCACTCCTCCTTTTTCCCAAAGTTGTCTATATGTTTAAAACTTTGGTAGAACTTGCCTATAAAAACCATAGATCTGAGGCTTTTGAGGGAGAAACAAGCTTGATTACCATTTTGATTTCATTATTGCTAATTGGTCTATTCAATTTGTTTACTTTTTCTTACAATATTTTAGCATTTTATACGTTTCTAGTAATGTATCCATTTCATGTAGTTTTCAAATTTATTGATGTATTATTTGTTCATAATATTTTCATAATTTTTTTCTCGGCTGTCTCTACTTTATTTCCCTGTCTTTCATTCTGTATTTTTGTTATTTGCTTATTCTCTCCTTATCTTGATTGGCCCAGCCAGAAGGTTCTTTTTTTATGGTGTTTTCAAAGTACCAGGCTTTGGTTTTGTTAATCTTCTCTATTGTGTTTAGTATCCCTTAAATTTCTTATCTTAAATTTATTATAAAACTCTCCTTGTTTCTTTGGGTTTTTCTTTTTCCGACCTTTCCACTTGAACATTTAGCTAATTTGTTTTCAGTCTTTTTTGTTATTAAATAAATGTATCTAAAGCTAAATTTTCTAAGTACTACTTTAGCTATCTTACAAATGTTGATAAATCGTTTTTTATTTCTGTTTAGTTCTCAGTATTTCATAATTTACCATGCAATTTCTGTTATAACCTGAGTTGTTTAGGTTTCATATAGATGAGATATTTTTAGCTTTCTTTTTACATTGACTTCTCATTTTATTGTGTTTTGATGATAGAACGTATTCTGCATTAAATAGAATCCTTTGGAATACAGAAGCTTCCTTGGTGGCCTAGAAAATTGTCACTTTTTGTGAATGATTTAGTCTCCAAACACTATACACACACACACACACAGAGAGGATGCCAAAAAAATGTATACATATTTTAAGAAAGGGAAAAACTGTATTAAAATTGTAATACTCAATATATACCAAAAAAAAAAAAAGATGAATACAAGTCATGTGTATACATTTTTTTGGCACCCCCAATATTTACCTTTACTGTTTGTTGGATATAGAATTCCACATACATCTATTACTTTCTCAGCTTATGTATTATTCAGATGTTTTATATCTTTGCTTACCTTTGGTCTGCTTAACCTATCATTTTGAGAGAGCTGTTTTAAAATTTCTGTCCACATTTCTTGACTTATCTCTTTTTTCCCATAATTCTGTTGACATTTTATACATTTTAAGATGATGTTATTGAGTGCATGTATATTCATTATAACTATGTATAACTTACTCTATTGGTGCACTTATGTCACATCCCTCTTTGCCCTTAACGGTTTTTGCCTTTAAGTCTATTTCATCAGATATTAATATCGCTAGTCCAACTTTCTTTTGGTATGTACCTTTTTGTTATTAGCCTAACCAAATTATTTTCTTTCACCTCTCTCTTATTGACAAAATATTGCCAGATTTTATGTTCTGTATTCCATCTGAGTACTTCTGTCTTTTAATTAGTGGATTAAATTTATTGTGATTATTGCTAAATGAGAATTATTTCTGCCATATTATTTTACTTTTCCCCAATTACTGTACTTTCTTTTATTTTATTTTTTTTGTTTTTCTTTTCCTTTCCAGCCTTCCCTTGGATAGATCAAATTCATTGGCTATTTGAAAGTTCTACATTCTATTTTTGTTTTCTGATAGTTGCCCCTAATTTATTAAGATCCATAATCACCTTTCCCCCCAGCCCCATTCATATCTTAAACTTATCCTTACTTACATCTTGTTTTGAACAAAACAAAAAAGTGCTTTGGAATGCCTTCACTTGCCTCTGTTCTCACCTTCCTCTCCTAATGCATCATCTCTAGGTTCATTATGGCTTAAATTTTAGTTCTGGGTTGTTATAAATGTGAACAATCATAGCTCGGGGGACATGCATCAATCTCTCTTCTGGAGCTTGATGACTTCAAAGATGCTTCTCTAGGCTTTTCATTCTTTACCTAAAGAAACATGAAAGTGTACACTAGAGAGTGGGCTGCTTTCTCCTGGTAAATGTGGTATAGTTGTTGACTCACAGGCAATTAACAAAAATAAACTTTACCACATGAATCAACATCAAATCATCACAAACAACACGTTAGCCTTGGAAACCTCGTGGGTGAGAAGGGAATATTTCACCGTTCCCAAGAGACAAGGGATCTCACCTCACTGACGAAAGCCAAGGGTGCTCTTGACCCAAGTCCCAAACCAAACTCTTCTAAACAGCAGGACACTTATATCCATAATAAGTTCTAAGTAGAAGGCACACATTAGGCAAAAATATACCTCAACCAAGGCATGCTCATAGTATATAATTTCACACATGTATACTGCGATACCGATATACTTCAATGGCAGTTTCTAGACATAACACACGTGTATTCTACACATACACCTGCACGCTCTTTCAGAATACAGTAACTAAAACTATGCAGTATTCATTTTTTAACAATATTACTGTTAACACTGATTCTTCACAGCAAACAAAAGCTATTCTGCTCAAGGAGAACCAACAATTTAAAGCAATGAATACCTTTGCTGAGGCTGCAATTCACAGATTTTCACATCAGCCAACCTGTTTAGTCCAGTTCTTCCCTTTTACATAACCATGTGCTCATTAAATTCTTTCTTAAATCCTCACATAATTGGAATTTCCCCAGGCTTCACAAGTAAATAAAATGAGATTATATTTCATTAATAGCCAGAGTCTTCTGGCTCCAAAACTTTAGCTGCTTATCTGCAATAGATCAGCGCTCCACTGTGGTCTTCTCCCGTTCCGTCTGGGAGACCACAGGAACATCTCACCTAGTTCCCCTGTCCAGTCTCCCAGCTGGTGCCCCCTGCCCTCTGGGCCACCGGAAGAAGGCACATCATTTCTCCTTCGCTGCCAGGGTGATGTCATGCTCACTTTGATGGGACCTCACTGTATAGCTAAGGAAGGGCGAGAAGGTGCCTCGTCTTCTCTACTCTGTGGCGCTCCACATCATCAAGGCTCCATGCTCCACTACTTTTATCCAGAATCTTGCAAAGTACTTTGTCAGGACAGCTCCTTCAGTTCTCCATTTGCAGCTTTCGCTCTCCTTGGAGCTCTTGGTTCATGAAAGCAAGCTGGGAAATAGGGGGAAGCTCACTGCACCCTCTGTATCAGTACATAGCCTTGATATGATGTGATAAAAATGGCACTTTACCTCCCAAAGCCCACTAATTCTACACATTTTCATCACCCCAAAGGGAAACCCTGCACCCATGAAGCAGTCACTGCCTGGTCCACCCTCCCCAACCCCTGGTAAACACTCCTCTTTCTGTCTTTATGGATTTACATAGTCCTGATATTCCATGCAAATGGGATCATTCAATAGGTGACTTCAGTGTCTTGCATCTTTTCACCTAAGAGAAAGTTTTTGAAGTTCATCTGTGTTGTAGTGTGTATCAGTACGTCATTCCTTTTTATAACTGAATAATATTCCAATATATAACTGGATGATATATACCACATTTTGCTTATCCATCCATTAGTTGATAGGCATTTAGGATGTTTCCATGTTTTAGCTATTGTAAATAGTGCTGCTACGAACATTCATTATACATTTCTGTTTGAACACCTATTTTTAATTCTTTGGGTTATATACTTAGGAATAGAATTGCTAGGTCATGTGCTAATTCGATGTTTAACTTTCAAGGAACCTCCAAACTGTTTTCCACAATGGCTGTACCAGTTTCCATGCCCACCGCAGGGCACAAGGGCTCCAGTTTCTCCAGATCCTCACCAAAACTTGTTGTTTTCTGTTTGTTTAATCATAGCCATCCTAGTGGGTATAAAATGCTATCTCGTTGTGGTTTCGATTTATCGTTCCTTAATGACTAAAGATGCTGAGCATCTTTTTGCGCGTTTTTGGCCATTTTTAAATCTTCTTTGAAGAAATGTTGGTTACTGGTTTTCACATCAGGCTTCCCTTTCAGGCTCTGAATTCAGTGGTAGTGGAGGAACCCTTTCTGCTCTGGGTCTTCAATATGAGGAGCAGCCCCATTTTTAAAACCCCTTTGTTTTAAAAATGGACTGAATAAAGCAGTGACCTAGAGACTTGAGTGAAGAATGGCTCAACGCATTCTCCCCAGTGGTAGGAGTTGTAAGACCCAGGGTGAAAAGGATACCTACTGGGTGGAAAGACCACACAGGGGAGGTGGGACGACAGCTGGGACGTGAAGAGTGAGCAGAATTGGATTCTGGGTCCCCAACCCCTGCTTTCGTCTCCTATAACTCTTTTTTTTTTTTTTTTATCACTGCAATAAACAGATTCTGACTAACCGTGTCATGCTAGGAGCCTAGCTGGGCTCCTGTTTGAGATGGGGGTGTCTATCCTCGAGACGTCACACCTGCCTTCTGTCCCCATGGCCCCGCCCAGTGCCCCTCACCTGTAGCTGCCCCGAATCATCTGGTGCTTCTCTTTCTATTGAGGGAAGTGTTTATCATCCCAAGCTGATGGGCCTGTAATATGTGGAAATGAGAACAAGATGAGGGGCTCAAAGTACTTTATGGACTTATGAGGTTCAGAAAAACACCAGATTTAAACCTGTTGCAGATTTGTTCTCATTTTATTTTTCCTTGCCTTTGGTCACAATCTGCTTCCCACCATTTTCCACATTCACTCCCCCAGAGTCAGAGCGAAAACATTTGCCCCAGCTTTTTCCTTGGATTATTCAATTAAATAGCTCCAGGAATTTTCAGAAACGTTTCAATTCATATTTCCTAACTCTTCGTGACGGTGGTGTGCGATGGCGACCCTCAGCTCGTCACCACCATCAGTAAAAGTTGGAATGCATATTTGTACTTACTGATAATCTTAAAAAGGCCTTTCACAAACGTGATCTCAAAATCCTGTCGATGTGCACAGTCACTCCGCATTTACAAACAGGCAAACTTAGGCACAAAGAAGTGGGGTGACTCGCCTAAGCTAACACTGTCCATAAGTGATGGAGCCAGGATTTCATCTTAGCCCGTTTGCTTTTAAAGCTTCTGACGTTTCTACTTATCCAGGAGAGCATTGCAGAAATTTTAGCAGAGGAGCAAATGATCTATTATTAACATGATAGAATTATTCAGCAACATTATTTCCGAACAGGTTAGTAAGAGTTAAAATTTGGTGAGCCGAGTTGCCTGCCTTAGTTTCCAATTCTCTTCACATTTTTCATATTTAATTTTTGGACTCCAATTTCTTGGCAAGTGATCCAAACAAAATTTCAAACCTAAGCTGTACCCTTGATGAAATGACTGTTTTTCCCAAAATAGTGCCTGGGCAAATGGTTACATGTGCTCAATGACCAGGGACACAGCTGGCGGAAAGCTCCATATAAAGTTTCTCTATTTGCTGAGATGGTTTCGTGCTTGGTCCTCGTGGATTGCTCTTAATAATTTAGTCACGCACTCCTCTGCAGTATATTGCTTCCACCATACTAATTTAAACCATGTCAATATGCTTGCAATATGACTGACAATAGCCAAAATTAAAAAAAAAAAAGAATCCATCCTTCAAATTAAATGTATACTATTCATCTGTGAATACCATGGTTGAGTTGCTAGTTCAAAAATTTCTCTCCCTCGCTCCCTTTCTTTCTCTCATTCTGTCTCCCTCCTTCTGCCTCTCCCCACCCTTTCATTTCCTCTCTCTGTCTCTCTGTCTCTCTGTCTCTCTCTGTCTCTCTCTGTCTCTCTCTCTCTCTCTCTCTCTCTCTCTCACACACACACACACACACACACAGCCCATTGGACAACTTCCAAGCATCTAACATACACTTTACTGAGACAGGCTGGATTGGACCACACACACAATAGCAAATTGCCTAAATAAGTCAGATGCATACGCAACAGCCACTCAAGTGCAGAGAATGTTTAAACTTTAGGGGGAAAAAAACAATAAATTAAAGCACAGCCTTTCTTCTAAAGTGATTCCTTATTGAGGCTTCTGCTCTGAATTAGGAGGTTGTGTTGCAGGGGTGTACATGGCAGGGGCCCACCCTAAGCTCTCTTGCTCCAGGACAAGTCAAGTGGCTCCCTGGGGAGGTGTCGTCTGAAAAACAGAGGGTAGGGTCTCTTCCCGGCAACGGGGTAATGGACCAGTGTGTGCTACATTGTTCTGCAATTTCCTAGGGTAGCCTTTGAATCCCTTGAGAAAAAGGCCCTGGGGCTTCAAGTCATCCTTCTTGTAGGTTTTCAAAACTGATCGGCTCTCCTTGCCTACCTGCCAGACAACAGATACCAGGCTCAGCCAGAGTTTTCTTTTGAAAACTTAAGTACACAAGTCATGCACATTCTTCCCACTGCAAAACCCAACTGCTCACTGTGACCTGTAAGGTCCCGGTGATCAGGCATCTGCCCAGTTTCTGAGTCTCCCTCTTGCCACCTCCTGCAGCCACACTTGATTCTTTTCTGTTTCATCCAAGCCTCCTGCTGTGGGACCTCCCCTCAGCTGGGTCCTCTGCGTGGAACTTTTCCTCAGGACCATTAAAGGGCTGGTTCCTTCTCTTTGTTTAGGTCTAAACTTCAATCTGCGGGTACCCCAGCTCTCTGGGGTAGACTAGATTACGGTCCCCAACCCTCTGATCCCAGTAATAGGATTAATTATATGTTCACACTCTTAGCAAGTGCCTTTTCAGTGCCCCTCGCTGTAGGTAGAGCAATTTCTTCTCTCCATTAATATCAATCACATGATTTGCTCTGGCCACTGAAATGTGCGCCAGGTCTGAGCTGAGGCCCGAAGAACTATAACACATTTCTACTCACCCACTTACTCTGCTGACAAAAATATGCTCAGATAATCATTGGTCCAGGGCGAATGAAGAACTCATAAATAAATGAGGAACCTCAAAATAAATCTCTGTTGTTGTCATAAGCCACTGAGATTTTAATGCTGCTTGTTACACTGTAAAAAAGCTAACACATTATGCAATCTAAAATGGCCCCCTCAGGCTCTCCTATATCACTTTGTTTTCATGATAGTGTTTACATTCCTAACATAATTTTTGATTTATTTATTTCTATTTCCTCCCACTGTGTTATAAGTCCCATGAGGGCACTGTATTCCCAGCCTCTAATATAGTGTCTTACACACATTAGGCACTCAATAAATATTTGTTAAATGAATAAATGAGATCCCAATTCTACTTTTAGAAGGATTTGTATGTTTTCCAATTTGGAGACCCAAGCTCTCTAAGGCCTAAACCAAAAGCCCTATATTAGTTTTTCTTTTAGTTAAAGAGATTAACAGACAATATAATATCAATACATGAGGCCACATCATCAGTACTCTAGATGTTCCCAAGAAACCAATGAACAACTGGTTATGTCCCATAATAGCAAAATGCCAACTAGTGTTACTGTGACACCAGGGCTAAGATTACTATGACAGTAATAATGATGAAAATGGTGGCGATGGGGATGATAGTGATAGAGGTAGTGGTGGTGACGGTGGTGACGGTGGTGATGGTGGTGACGGTGGTGATGGTGATGGAAGTAGTGGTGGTGACGGTGGTGACGGTGGTGATGGTGATGGAAGTAGTGGTGGTGATGGTGGTGATAGAAATTCAGGTCAATCACTCCAACCCAGCTCTCTGGGATTGACACTACTATACCCTCAAAACTTGTAGGACAAATTAGTAACCACTGACTCCTCAGTGGTAAGGAGACCTCTACTAAATCTCCAGTGCCAACTACTCTATTGGTGGCGGGGGCAAAAGTAGGTAGGGTCCTTGCACTCACAAAAGTCACAAGCTAGTAGAGGAGAGATTAATAATCACATGAATAAAAATTGGTAATTGTAAAGTATGAAAAAGGCTACAAAGTAGCAGTCCAATGTCAGAATCTATAAGAAAGAGATTCAACCCAGGGAAGGTGTGCCTGGGCAGTGATGAGAAATTGGTAACTACAAGTGACTATGACTCAACCAAGCAAAGAAGGAGTGAAAGACAGTTCTAGACAGAGTGAATAGTGTGAAAAGAGCCTGGGGTGTGAAGGGCAAGAAGACCAGCATGACTGGGGTGAAAAGAACATGGACACGTATAGATTCAAATGAAGTTACCGAGGATAGAAGAGGCCAAACACAACAGGCCCTGTAGGTCAAGTCAAGGAATTCCACTTTTATTCTAAATAAGGAACAACTGGAGGGCTGTAAGCCGTGAAATCACATGATCACATTTGCCTTGTGAAAGGACCAGTCTGTCTATAGCGCGGTGAACGGAGAACAGAGGGCAGATGGTGTCTAGAGGAACTTGGACTAGGGTGGTCGTGGGAGGTATGGTGAGAACTGTGCACATACCATAGCTACGTAGGAGCAAAACTGATGCTGAACTATGTATTGAGTGGAGACGAACAGCAAACTCCCCATTTCCTGGCTTGCATACGGGATAGATAACGGTGATACTCACTGAGAAAGAAAACACTAGATGAACAACAGATTTGGGGAGTGAAAATCTGTTTAGACAAGTTGAGTTTGCATTTCCTTCAAGAGATCTAAGAGAAGATATCAAGCGAATAATCAGATATTCTGGTGAAAGTCAAGAAGGAAGGTTGTGAGTTACCTACTCAGAGGTGGTAATGGTAGCCCTGGATATGAATGAGGTGCTCCAGGAAGAGAGTTGACAGTGAGGAGATAAAAGGGTCTGGCTCAGCCTTGCAAAACTTGACATTTCCTGGACAGGGAGTGAGTGAGCATCCTAAGAGACAGGGAAGATCTGCCAGATGGCAAAGAGAAAATTGAAAAGAGTTGGTACCTGGAAACCTGGGGATGGGATGGAGGCATGAACATTTTTCTGAGGGGCTTCCGCCCCCACCCACGCCCCAAATCCCCACTGCACACGTTAAAGAATCCTCTTCATTTGTTTCAGGTTTAAAAAAATTACTAGTAATAAATCTTACAAGAGCAATGGAAGCTCTGAATAAGATAACTTCCTTCAGACCAGGACCAACCTCCCATTTACGTGAAAGCAGGATTTGCTTCCTAGAGAAATGCTCCCTGAACAAAAAGTCTTTCTCACCTACTGGAAGATGTTTAAAGTGTCCAAATACTGCTACTAATAAGTAGTCACTAATTCAAGTCAAACAGTGGTGTCAGTTGCTGAGATTAGATCCTGCCCTGCAATCAGCAAACCCCTACAATCAAATGTATTTCTTGAGGATGTGCCACTGCAAAGTATTCCCCTAGGGGTACAGGTCTGGGAGAAGGAGAGCAGCTAGAGGTAAGATGGACACTGGAAGGAAGACGTAGGTAGAATAAGTTCAGAATTTAGACCGTGAAGACCACGTTCAAGTTTTGTCCCAGCTCACTGACATCTGTGAAGCTCCAGGAAGCCACTTAACTACTTTTCAGAACCTCAATGTCTCCATCTATAAAACAGGACGAATGACATTTTTTCAAAGGGTTGGTGTAACATCAAATGGAATAGCAGGCATGAACATGCCCTGGAAAGCATGAAGGTGACAATAAATGGAGCTAACTGTGGAAACAGCGCCACTCAGACCCCAGGCTGGGCACAGTTCAGGCTGATTCCTCAGTCCCAGATCATTTTAGCAGCCACGTAATTCAACATGGTACAGTGTAGCCTGGCATTAAGCAGTTACCTGGATGGTCTCGGCATGAATTCTCAATTCTCTGATATAAGTCATCCAAACCAAATAAACAAATATCCAACCATAATATTCCAGGTACTGGGGAGTAAAACAACTATGTAGTGTCTTGAAAGAACAAAAGAACAAAGGTTGTGGAACAAAAAGACAGGCTTTGATTTCTGGTTCTGCTTCTGTAGAGTGTGACCTTGAGCAAGTTACTTAACTTCTCTGACCCTTGAAGTCCTCAAAAGTAAAAGGAGGGCAAGTTACTAAATCAAGTATCGTGTTTCCCCGAAAATAAGACCTAGCCGGACAATCAGCTCTAATGCGTCTTTTGGAGCAAAAATTAGTATAAGACCCAGTCTTATTTTACTATAAGATCAGGTATAATAATATAATATAATATAATATAATATAATATAATATAATATAATATAATATAATATAATATAATATAATTAATATAATATAATATAATGTTGGGTCTTATATTAATTTTTGCTCCAAAAGATGCATTAGAGCTGATTGTCCGGCTAGGTCTTATTTTCAGGGAAACACGGTAGCTCCCTCCCAGTCTTGTTGCTCTGTGTGTTTTCTTCAAAACACTTATTCACGTTGTTTCTTCTTAATTGACTGTCACTGCATTAGACTGTCAGCTCCATGAAGGCAAGAAGACCTCAGGTGTCCTATTCATGGATGTATCTCCAGGGCCTGATACACAGTAGATATGCAGTAAGAATCTGTGGGATGGTTGAACAACAGAATGAATAAATCACATGGAAAGCATTAATCCTGTTTTAAGCTAAAACCTGAGCTCAGAGAAATGAAAGATTTGCTTCAGGTTGTGCTTGGTAGGAGGTGAAGAGGAGATTCAAACCAAGGTCTGTTTCATTCTCAAGTTCACACTTTCTCCAGGACACCACTCTGCCCGCCAAGAGAAATCTGGAGTCTGCATGTCTGGGAAAGGCATGGCACTCCTTGGAATAAAAATCCATGCTCCCATGTGACCTCTAAGATTCTGCGTACTGTAGCCTCTGCCTGCTTTTCTGCCTTCACCTCATACCACGCTACTCACTCAAGTTCCAGCTACACCAACCTTGTCTGTCCCTCAAACACACAAAGCTTGTTCTCTCCCCAGGGACTTTGCACTTGCTTTTCGCTATAATCAAACACCAAAATCAGGGAAGGTGGAGGTGATAACATTGTAGCTGAGAACTCAAGGGCAACATAGGGAAGCTCACTTCAAGTAGACAGGACACAAGTGTGAAGGGGACAAATGCAAATGAATCTAGGGGACCATCAAGCATTGCCAACAAACCTGGTGCCAGCTAATATTATAGTATAGGAAACACAACCACTCCACGTTGTGTCAAGCATACAGTCACCTGGGTCATTTTCTATATTTCCACTTTGACGAAGACATGAGTACAGAGAAACACTTCTCTACAAAATGCAACAGTGTTATGGTAAATTATAAACTGACACTCAGCCTCGGGGCAGGGAAACAACAGGGAGGGGTGGGGACTATGCATTTGGGGTGAGCACAGGCCCTGAGCAAACCCACAGCGGCTAGATCTTTTGATATTTTAAGAGAAACTAGAAATCCAGGTTTTTGTTTCTAAAAAAATGATGTTGACTCAGAAAATATTTAAACAGCATATAAACCAAGCAAAACACATTTACAGGGAGGATCAGGCCTATGGGTCTATAAAATCTAATACCAAAAAAAAAAAAAGGAATTTCTAAGCATGCTTATTTTGAATTTGAAACGATTGCTATGACTTGACACTAGAATCCATCCTGAAAGCACCCACCAGGTAGTAATAATAATAACATGCTCAATAATAGAAAATAGGTAACAAGTAAAAATTCTAAACGTCTTCAATAATGGCAGAATTCGGATAATCTAGATCTTTTCAAAATCACAATAGCACCATATCCATGCATAGGCTAAATCCAATGGACAGTTATTTGAATTGTAAGGGCAAAAACATGTTAAAAACTTGTTTTAAGTTTCTAATTGCAGACAGGTAGATTCACAGAAAACCTTATGAAGTCGGTGCTAAGTATCAGTCTAGCATCATAAATTTAAACATGATATGGAATGCCACAAAGTAAATAATTAAACCCCTTCCTGCCCTCTTAGAACGGGGTGGACATTTCTTACATATTTTCCCCCTTTTTTGCAAGTATGAACTCCACTGAGCAAATGGTTTCTGTTCAACTATCCAATTCAAACACTCTTGTCATTCTTCAGCAAGAGCTTTATTTAGAAGTTCCCAGAGAAATGAAAGTGAGAAAACCTGGTTCATAAAGGGAATGGATATAAAGAGCTCCATTAATGCAGCTGCTGGGCCTGGAAAGTCAACAAAGCCTGATAATGTGTTTTATTTGGACCTATCCTCTACTGTGCGCTGGTGATAAGGACGTACTTGAAGTTCAGACACTCACTGTACTACATGAACTCGGCCCCTTATTGATTCTGAAACAATGCTCCCTTTCAGATCACACAATCTTAAGTGAATAATAATGAGGCGATATAGGGGAGAAGACATGGTACCATACTTAGAGCGAAATAAAGGCAACACAGTGGGGCTTTATTTCAGGTGCTGCCCGTTGCCTGGGTGAGTCACTGTGGCCAATTCATTCAACTTCACCATACCCTCATTTTTTTGCCTGCAAAATAAGGCTGGAGCACTTACACAACACTCTGTATATCCCTCCAAGGAACTCTGTAAAACTTGAACTTTAAAAAAAAAAAAAAAAATCTATTTTATTTTATTTTTCAATTGCAGTTGACATAATATATTAGTTTCAGGTGTACAACACGGTAATTAGACATTTATATAATTTATGAAATGATCAATCCAATAAATCCAGTACCCATCTGCACCATACATAGTTATTACAATAGTACTGACTATATTCCCCATGCTATATTCTAGATCCCCATGACTCTTTTGTAACTACCAATTGGTATCTCTTAATGCCCTACCCCACTTCACTCACGCCCCAACCCACCCCCCCACTGCCATCCAGCAATCATCAAAATCCTCTCTGTATCTATGAGCTTCCTTTTGTTTTGGTTGTTCGTTTATCCTGCTCTCTAAATTCCACAAATAAATGAAATCATATGGCATATGCCTTTCTCTCACTCCACTCAGCACAATACCCTCTAGGTCCATCCATTGTTGCAGATGGCAAGATTTCATTCTTTTTATGGCCTAGTAATATTCCACTGTATATAAGTACCACCTCTTCTTCATCCATTCAGCCATTGATGGATACCCAGGTTGTTTCAATATTTTAGCTATTGTAAATAATGCTGCAATGAACACATGGATTCACATGTCCCTTTGAAGTAGAGTTTTGGGTTTCTTCAGGTAAATATCCAGAAACGGAATTACTGGATCCTTCTTTGTCTCTTGTTATAGACTTTGTTTTAAGTCTATTTTGTCTGGTATAAGTATTGCTACTCTAGCTTTTTTTTTTTTTTTTCCATTTTCGTTTTCATTTTCATGAAATACCCTTTTCCATCCTTCATTTTCAGTCTCTGTGTGTCGTTCAATCTGACGTCTCTTGTAGACAGCATTTGTAAGTGTCTTGTTTCCTTATCCATTCAGCCACACTGTCTTTTGATTGGAGGATTTAATCCATTCACATTTAAAGTAATTGTTGATAGATATATATTTATTGCCATTTTATTATTCATATTTTTTATCTTCTTCTTCTTCTCCTTCTCCTCCTCCTCCTCATCTTCCTCATCCTCCTACTCCTCCTCCTTCTTCTTCTTCTTCTTAAAGAAGTCCCTCTATCATTTCTTGTATTGGTGGTTTGGTGGTAATGAAATCCTTTAGCTTTTACTTGTCTGGGAAGCTCTTTATCTGTCCTTTGGTTCTAAATGATAGCTTTGCTGGGTAGAGTAATCTTTGTTGTATGTCCTTGCTTTTCAGCACTTTGAATGTTTTGTGCCAGTTCCTTCAGGCCTGCAAAGTTTCTGTTGAGAAGTCAGCTGACATTTTCATGGGAGCTCTCATGTAGGTAACTGCTTTTCTCTTGCTGCTTTTAAAATTCTCTCTTCGTCTTTAACTTCTGGAATTTTAATTATGATGTGTCTTGGTGTGGGTCTCTTTGGGCTCATTTCACCCACAATCTCCACTGGTTTTCACAGCCAGAAGTTATTGGGACTTCTCTTCCTGGCACTGGAACCCTAGACTGGGGAGCCTGCTATGGGTCTGGGACCCCTCACTCCCCAAGGGGGATCTCCACAGCCAAGATATCCCTCCTGATTTTTAACTGCCACATGTTGGTGTGGGACCAACCAGCCTGTTCTGCATCTCCACCCCTCCTACCAGTCTAAACGTGGCTTCTTCTGTGTATCCTTAGTTAGAGGACTTTTGTTCAGCTAGACTTCAGGCAATTCTCAATGATAATTGCTGTGCAGTTTAGTTGTAATTTCGATGTGTGACCTCTCATTTTATGGCAAGTGTAGCAGCCAGTCTCCCAACAGCTCATGCTGCACTAGCCAGTTTCAAAATCAGTTTGGAAGGGATAGCAACAGGCACCTGCTCCAATCTTGGGAACCACACCCAGCACCAACTCCATGCTCCTACAATGGCTTCCACAACCTGACCCCAGCATGTGAAGGACACTGCTGCTCCGTCAGCTCTTCTCCACCCCTCACTCTTTCCGCTCCAGCCTTGCAAGTTCTCTGCAATCTCATTCCAGCCTCCTGGTTTTGCACTTGCTATTGCCTATGCCTGGAATGCCACTCCCTTGGAGTGTCACAGAGCTCAGCAAAATGTCACTGTCACAGTGACCTTCCTCACTATCCTATATAATGTCCCTTCTCCATCACTCCCTATCACATTACCCACTACGAGTTTCTACAGAACACACATCACTGTCAGAAATAATGTTGGCAATTATTTGTTGGCTTGGTTCATTTCAGTCTCTCCTCCTAGAACAAAAGCTTCATGAGGGCAAGGGCTTTCCCTGTCTTGTCCACAAGTATGCAAGTAGATTTCCAATGCCTGGAACTGTGTCTGGCAGAATTTCCAATGCATTCGGAAGTCAGGCAAGTGGCAGCGATGAGTGATGAGAACTGGGAGTAAGGCAAGAGGGAGGAGCCTAGACTTCTAGGATACAAATATTGATAACAGTATTCAATATTTGAATCATGCTGCAGATCAAGCAAAACATAGGAGGCTGAAAGCCCTCTCTGCGACCGACTCCAACATGGCCAGGCTCATCATCAAATGCAGTTCCCAGGGTGGTACCTGCTAAGCCAGATGGGGTCTGGCAAGACCAGAGCAGACATTCTTTTCCCCTAGGATTCAGCACACTCCTAGTGTTTTTGGTTTTTGGTTTGTTTTGTTTTCAGTGACTATGTCTCAACATTGTCAAATGTCACATTCAGCCAAAGACCCAGTTGGGTTTGTTTTCCAACTTGCCTCCAAACCACAACTACCTTCTTTCAGAAAATGCAATTGGAATTATAAATCAAATTTTAATAAGAGAGTGAAAGAATTAGAACAGGAAGAAATCAAGACTAGCAGATTGTTTTTAAAAATTAGTAACAGAACAGGCAGAATGTATCATCTGGTTTATTTTTCTACATGATTTATCCTCCAAATTTCACCTGGTATAGGCTATCAGTAGAAAGAAATGTCTTTCTTAAGTCTCAGAGAAAGCACTGACTGAGCTATTCTGCCCAGAAGCAGGAAATCTACGTAAACCGAGATTCAACATCTTGCTATAGGTAACCCTCAATCAAGTTTATCCCTGTGGAGATCTCCAAAATAAACTTTCATATTCACCAGGAAAAGCAGAACCCCCAAGATAAGACATTCATAGTCCTTAAGCAAATTTTGAGCAGATCTGAATCAGAATATTCTTTTGAGTCTGGAAAATGTTGGCATTTCTCTAACTTGAAGAAAATTGAAAAGTGGAAGTTTATGTCCTAGGAAAGACTGTTTGCTCTGGGTTTTCTGTTCAGTCCAAACCAAAAAACCATGGAAACACATCAGAAGCAAGGCTGTACGTTTCATCCCAATTTCCACTGTGGTTGAGGACTTTCATGCAAGCAGACCTTTAAAGTCTGGGGGTCTACTTCTCCAAATAAAGTGAAACCTCTGCGGCTCTTCCATCCCTAACCAGTATAATGCATGAATGAAATTAATCGGAAATGCCAGTTCTCTGCATTTCTCAAAACAGAAATGGACGTGGAGAGAGAAAACCTGAACTCACTGAAAATCAAAACTCTGATAACACAAGAGGAGCCCTCCATCCTCCCAAATGCTTTGGTCGGCAGAAGCCTGAGTGTCAGCTCTTTAAGAAGAATGATTTGGGGGCTGCCCGACACTCCTTTAATCTTCCAACAGAGTGATGACTAAAAGTATTTTTGATCTGCAGACTTAAGTTGGCATCAAAGCAACGTGTTTCAGAGCCTGCTGGGGCGATTGGGTCTGGGCAAACATCTCACCGTCAGTGAAAGAACATCAGAGACTCAAGGTGGTGACCACCAGTCAGATAACAAAGCCGTCGCCCCATTTCATGCGGCCTAACGTGGATTACCCTCCATGAAGACCCCCCTCCAACAACTGTCTTCCATCTGGAAACAAGAGTTCAAGCAGAAATGCAAAAGCCCTCTCAAAGCTGCTTAGATTTGGGCATTCCCACAATTCCATTGTTTGGTCCAATTTGGTGGGTGGGGGCGAGGGGGTCAGAGGAAGAGGTGAGAGGGACACAGGTTTCGAGTTACAAAACCCCCGCCCCCATTGTTCCCAGCACCAGCGCCCTCCTGGCCCCCCTCTGAGGTGGCCAGTCCCCCACCGCCCCTCACACGCCTCTCAGTCTCTGAAAGGCTCAGGCATCCGCTCCACATAATGCTGGGGGAGGGATATTTAGGTCCCCTGAGACAAAGGTCCGAGCAGCTCAATGCCCTCTTCCCAGGACTGAACATCAGTCAAGAAAAGAGCCAGCCTGTCCCAAAGCCCCCATCCTGGTGGCGGAATTTAAATAAAGTCCTCGGGTGTCTGCATCCCTTTGGACTTGTTCAGTCAAGTGGGCTAAATGTTCACAGTGTCTTTATTATTGCTTTATACTCTCCCAGGCAGCAGCTTGGAGGGAAGAAGGAAGGGGACACAAGACGCTGATATACTTTACCTCCTCTCTCGCCCAGAGCTGCAAATCCTGACAGTGGAACAAGACAGCTGGAGGAGGGGGCAGAATTCTGCTTTGTCTCTCCTGGCTCGTTAGAGGTTTAGAAGAGAGAAGTGGAAGGAGTTTGAATAGGTCTTATACTAATGTTTGCTCCAAAAGACACATTAGAGCTGATTGACCGGCTAGGTTTTATTTTCGGGGAAACATGGTGTGTGTGTGTGTGTGTGTGTGTGTGTGTGTGTGTGTGTGTAAAACTTTTCAGGTTACAAAATTCCTGCTGATTCTAAAAGAAAGTCAATTTGCTTTGTCTGATTCCCCAGAAAACTGAAGGGCAAGAGGAGAGCTCGTTCACTGTCGGGCTGATCCAAGGCGGGCGACTCCCTCGCCCTGGTATTCCTCAAGTATTACTAACCCATTTCCCTTTCTTTGGGGTAGACCCCAAGATAGCAACACTGGAGTGACTTAGAGGGGTTTCCTGGGATGTAAATGGACATGAGCCCGTGAAGGAACCCAGGGGCCTTTGATCTGGACTTGCTGCCTGCGATCAGCTAGCCTATGAATGACTCAGGAGGCCAGTTGAGGACACAAAAGCAGGCTAGACGGTTAAGGGACAGCAAGCACCGAAAGGAACTCAAACATCAGGCTGCGCTCTCCACGTCAGCTATCACAGGGCAGCTGAAATTGAATACGGAGCCCGTAAATTGGTTACAGAAACACAGTTCAGAAGGAGAAAGCGAGTCAGAATGATCAAAAGCAGGAGGGCCTAATACCAATGGACACCTCAGTAAAACAATTGTAACAGTTGAGCCACTGCCAGGAGTGTAGAGATATCTAAGCATCTATGTTCATACACAGAGCTGGAATCTGGAGAGCCAACCGGGAAGATGGTTTTGTTTTTTGGTTTTGTTTTTTTTTTGGTCGTGGTTGTCAGTCTGCCTGTGACAACACATTTTTTTTTGAATTCTACATTGATTCATCTCTTTTAAATTGGGGGAATCATCCAGCTACTATCACTTCTTCAAGCCTCTCCAGATTCTTAATATTAGTTCCACATTTTTAATTAACAACAGTCCAGTGTATCAGGTATTTGAATGATGGAAGATGAATACAGGAAACAAAATGTTTATTTTAGTTTCAATTATCTGAATATTTGGTGTTCTCTGGAGGAGAAGAGGCAGGAAGGAGGGGCATCTGTTGCCACCCAGGGCCCTCCATCCCGGTGACAGTTGGGGCTGCCCCTGTTCTGAGCCTGGCAGGCACTTCCCCGGAACGAGCCACCCAACCATGTGAGATGAATTAACTGTTTAGGGCGAAGTAACCTGATGCTGTTAGTTTCTCCTCACACCAGAGTGGGACTGTCAAATTGGAATGGAGGGCAAGGCAATGACCCATGTAATTTAGAGATGGCGGGGGAGGAAAACGACGGTTTGGATGTATATTTTATGGCAAAATACCAAACAAAGACTATGGTCTAAGGCAGAATGGAACAACTAGAAATGAATGAATCAACAAGGTTTTGTATACCCTTCTATTCTGAAAGATAATAATTTAAGGGAAACAGAATCTGCGGACGGTGGGCATCAGCACTTGAGAATGGTGACCCAGCCCGCAAATTCAAGGCTCTCATCCACTTCTGGGAAGACAAACAGGTCTTCCTTTTCCCGGCATAACTACTGTCCTTCAAAAGAAGCGAACGGCAAGTCAGTCATCTCTGGGTTCCGTGGGAGACAACAACGTGGAAGGCGAAGGTGAGGTGTGGGAAGAGCAGACATCTTGGTTGTCATTTCCAGGCACACTCGTTCGTGGGCCATGTTTACTGATGAGCTGCCTATTTTACTGACTTTTCTATCGGGAACTGGTGCTGCCCTTTCGTGTCTGCTAGAAAGCAGCGGCAGGAAGGCTCTCCTCCTCCTCCTCCTCTCTCCACCTGCGCAAACTTGCGCACTCTTCAAGTCTCAGTGCAGCTGTCACCTCCTGTGAGGGTCACCCTTGACCAGGTCTACACCCCTTCCCTAACGGAATGAACCACACCGTCTCTGTACAGCACTTTTCATTAGCAGTAGAGAAGCTACTTCAGAGATTCAGTTTCTTCATCAGTAGAAGAACGTGCTTTACAAACGTGACACAAGAAAAATACATCACATGGAAGACAACAAGCACAGTTATCAAGTGCATGCCGGGTATTTAACAAACGTGGTTTCTTCTTCCCTTCTGTCTATATCACTGTTATCAACTATATGGTTTGCAGTGTTCTTTTACCTGTTCCCCAATATTGGTTAGTTTCTTGGGTGCAAAGAACATGTCTTTTATTCATTTTTGTATGCCAAGAATCTAGCAGAAAGCCTAGAACATAGTAGGTACACAGTGTCTGAGGAATGAAATAAAGCAATACATAGGCATACAATGGAGGGGGTGTTGTCATACAGTGTTCAGAGATGGACAGACAGACAGATGGATGACGGATGAGAGGAGAGATGTGTGAGTAGATGGAGGCATAGATGGGCAGATGGAGGGATGACTGGGGATAAAGGAAGGGTGGAGGGGTGGATGGCAAATGAGAATTTGTGAAGGAAGTTTTGAAAGGATCTACTAGTAATCCCATTTGGTCCCAAGCAAACTACAGCTTAAATCTGGGTCTTCATATGCCCCTCATTAGCAATTACTATGTACACTGCTGCCTTTAAAAACTCACGATTCATACAAAAGTTTTCTGGAAACAAAGGACAGTGCTGTGTCCTGATGGCTGCCTGCTTTGGTGGTCTTCCCCCTGCCAGGCTAGTACGAACCCTCCTTCCTGCCCTGGCTTGCTGTGGCCTTTAGCATGGCTTCTGAGTGCTCCTTTCTACTCCTCTTGCTCAAGAAACCCTCTTTCCTCAACCCCAGGACCCTCTCTAGGATCCAATATCAGTTTGAGTAATGGGGGTAATACCTCCCCATAAAAAGATGTTTGAGGTGAAATTTCCCGGATGTCAACCTAGCGCTTCCCCACTCGGCTTTAAATCATCAGATGCTGGAGGAGAATTCACTGTCAGGGAATAGTTTACTTCTTTCAACTCACCACAGAATCCCAGCCCCAAATAAAATGAGAAGTGCTTTGTTTTATTTTTAAATAAAAGAAGTGCCTTTTAAGTCCAAGATATCTAAGTGCTCTTAGAACATGTCATATTTCTCCCTCCATGTAAGGGCTTTTGTCAGAGGGAAAGAAGCAAGCACAGCAAAGTGGCTTGACCAAGGGCACAGTCAGTGTGTCCCCAGCAGACCCATAAGAGAAGGCAACACAGAATGCCCAGGCTGACTGACCCCGGCCAGAGCAATGCCCATTTTCGATCTCTGCCTCACACCCTCCCTGGTCCAGCTCCACCTGCCTTTCTGTTCTCATGCGTCCTTGTTGCTCTACCTCTGTGGTCTCTCATACTCCACTCTACACTTCCAGGAACTCCACTCCAGCTGTCATACCTCAAGCAGACTGTCATCACTCTGCCCAATCGCTTGGCTACTTGTATGCTTTGCTACTTGCCCCACATAAAATGCCCTCTTTCATCTTTCCCTGTTGAAAGTCCATCTGCCTTTCAACGGCCAGCTCCATGGTCATTTTCTCCATGAAATCTTTTCAAATCTCCCCAGCAAGTAAGCATATTTTCTCTTTGTGTAGAATCTGTTGCACTAATAATACAGCTTATTCCTATCTGTTCTGTATTAATATTACTAATCTATGTGCCTTGAATTATCAATAAGAAACTTGATGTCATACAGTCTTTGTATCAATGAAACAACATTATGCAAGGAGGTAAGCAGTGCACCATAAATGTGTATGAATGAATGAATGAATGAATGAATGAGCACCACCCCACCACCACGGTTTGGGAGCGCTCATCTTTGACACAGGTTTTCCTTTGTCACAAATCTCATAACTATACAGATGAGGAAGTTAATTTTTTTCCATCTCTGGAGTTTAATTGTAAGTCTCTTGAGCCAGGTTTTTCTATTAAAACACCTTTCAAAAGTCCCCTGGGCTTTGTTAATGAGACTAATGGAAATTTCATTTCCACCATCGCTACCTTCTAATGGAAGTTTCTAAAGGTACCTTTCTCTCCTTCTTCGCTTTTTCAGACAGAATGCTATTTTTATTTTATCAATAACTTTAAACATCTAGAAACAGTAATTCTAATACATAAGCAGAGCCAAAACTGTCATAAAAGAATCTTAAATCTCCGAGATATGAGAGAAAGAGATTTAATGCCATTTCCCTATAATTAGGAGATTTCCAACGAGCTAGCAATTTGGCAACTATCAGAGAGATACGTGAATATATTTTACTTCTGAAAACTGAGGCCAGGTGAGCTAATTATTAATTTATATTCAGGTTTTAATTCCCAGAGACACTCTCTGGCCAGCTTTATAGTCAATAACTCATTCCTCACAAAATGAGTAATTAAAGAACCAGGGAGAGGGTTTATAAAGATGAACTTCTACAAATAAGTCCATAATATGGGTTCTGGGGTAATCTTTACATTAAGCAGGATCGCACCACCATACTGATGTGTTGGCACTTTAAAGTTTTTTTTTTAGAAAACTAGACCTTGTCCTATTGGAAAGTCTCTTTGAAGAAAAATTAAATGCTATGAGAAATGTGCTCCATCAAAATTCACCTGGAGAGCGACTAGAGAAGTAATTGTTATCTACTGAAATCAAAGCTTTGATCTAGGCAATTTCTTCTGTTTCCAAAAGGAATGCAGTTTCCTTCTCAGATGGCCTGGACTACATATGCTGAACCAGATGAAGAGGACCCCTGGGATCCCAAACAAGTTCCCTTATCTCGTTCCTTGAGCAATTATAAACACCAGGTAGTTTTTTGTTGTTGTTGTTTGTTTCCTCATTAAGGTGAAATTTCCCATCTTAACTATTTTAAAGTATACAATTCAGTGGCATTTAGGACCTTCACGATGTGGTGCTTCCATCACCTCCACCTAATTCCAAGCCATTTTCATCACCCCTAAAGGAAACTCGATACCCATTGTCCTTCCCCATTCCCTCCTTGCAACTCCCCACAGCCCTTGGAAACCATTAATTTCCTGTACATCTCTATAGATTAGCCTATCCTGGACATTTCATATAAATGGAGTCAGACAACATGTGGCCCTTTGTTTCTGCCTTTTTTCACTTAGCATAACATTTTCCAAGCTCATCCACATTGTAGCATGTGTCAATATTCCATTCCTTTTTACGGCTAAATAATATTTCATGGTCTGGATACACATTTTGTTTATCCATCATGCCAGGTGGTTCTCTTCTGTGATCTGTTACCAGTATACAGGTACCCACCTTTTTAGGCATTGGAATACATTCTTGGTTTGGAAAATTGGGAGAAAAGCATAAAAATGATGTCCCTGTAGCAGAAGCAAGCTCACCAAATGAGGAAATGTTTACTCCCACCTGAGAACAAACAGGTCAACACTGGGCCCTAACAATTTCATATAGTGCGCCAGAAACCTAGAATGTGTTTATACTGGTTGGCCCATTAATTACACATCTAGGATTTTTTCCTCAGGAAATAATGAGATGAAAACAAATACTATGTTCCACAGTGGCTATCATATGTTACTCGTACTCATATTAGCAAAAAACTGAAAGTGATATGAATGCCCAACAAAATATGACTAAAGAAATTTCGTGACATCCTTTCAATAGGATAATGTGCGGCTATTAAAATAATATTCTCAGAGACTATTTCAGACTATAAAACAATGCTCATGATACATAATTAAGCAAAAAACGTAACAAAGACCTTTTTTAGTCCTATGAACATATTTTTTTGAAAAGGTATGTGGGTGACTTTATAAATATACACATGCACGCAAAAATACTCGTAAATATGCTACGCTAACAGAAGTCACCTCAGAACAGCAGGATTATGGCCTATTCTTACTGTTCATAACTTTATATTTTTTCCTTATTCCTATATTGCATATGCATGATCTCTAGGAATAGAAAAAAAATCAATAGATGTGTGTGAAACCAACAAAGACATGGCGTCTGAGGTACCAATCCCTCCTTCCCCCATCCAGAGCTCTGTTGGTGGCCTGCAACTTTCTCCAACATGGACGTCTATTCATTGTATCTACAGTAGTGGTCCCTCATTCTCAAGAAGCCATTCTCCAAATAAAATGTGGGCTCAGATCATCCTCATGGAATAAGACCATGGTTTTCCCAACCATGGTCCCTCATCTCCTCTCTCCCAACCATGGTCCCTCGCCTCTTCCGTGTCTCCCTGTGAAAGCCTATCTGACATTCAAGGCCTGCCCCTTGTCTCCCTCCCACCCCATGTCCAGATCGCCCTGCCCAAGGCACCTCTAAATCCTTTGAACTCTTGTTGCCTTTTCTTTTGGAACCATCAATGCGATGCTTCCCTAACATTACTTTTAGGTGGAAGAACTTGGGTTTTACGTCCTCATGACACTATAAGCTCTGTAAAGACAGGGTGCAATCTTTTCTGGAGGAGGGCAAGTCCTTTAGGAAACTCGATCCAGTACATGGCACATAGCAAACATTAATTACATGCTTGCTGAATGGACAAATGGAAAGTTCTTTGCAGCCAATATTGTATACTTTTAAAAAGCATTTTGGAAGGAAGCTTGGCAGAGTAAAATTTTCTTTTATCCCATCACCCAGTAGGCAACTCAGAGTCTCAGGGTTAGAATGCCACTTCACTCTTAATTTGTCAGTGATTTTGTCTTCCGGGGTGATCCGGCCAAACTTCTAGTGGACCAAAATGGTAGAAGAGATATGTGTGGAGCTACATTTTATTCCTAGTTTCTCACTTGGAATTTCTTTGATAATGTCTCTGTCTGAAAACCTTCAGAATGGCATTTGGTTCTAGGATTTGAACGAGAAGAAATGTTTTATTTTGTTTTTTTCTGAATTCTATGTATTTCAAAATAACTAAAGGAATATGTATAGAGATTCATCGACATAGAAAAGTATGTCAAAACATACTGAAATAGGTATGTTACAAATCTTTCCAGAAGATCTACTTCAGCATGAGTCTTGTTCTTGTGGGGGCTATTCCTGTACAATCCACAATAGACACAGGATTACTGAAATAATACACAGAAGTCCCCCACTCACACACTCTGCAAAGTGATTTATATCAGCAATAGACTTAGAATTCCTGTTTGGATTCAGTAAAGAGAGGGATATTTTTATAAAATTGCCTTAAGGATATTTTATTTCCCAAAGTTGAATCAGAATGCTCACAGAAACCCCAAGGAAGTCCCATTCCTTTTCTTTGTAGAGGGGGAAATGGGCTGTCTCCTTGAGACAGGCTCATTGCTTCCAACTGACCTCCTGTTATCCTGGCCTGGCCCATCTCTGGCCCCCACTAGCCTCTCTTTGCATCTCTCCCTCTGGATCCAGCCAAGACCTTCAACATGTCAAGCTCTTCCCTATATCACGGCCTCGCACATGCCCTTCCTAAAGTCTAGAAAGTTCTTACCTCTCTTCCCTGGCCAACTACGACTTAAGGCTTCAATTTAAATGTCACTTCCTGGGAGGGGGCTTCCTAAGTGCCACCCAACCGTACAATCTAAATAAGGTTCCCTAATTTTGCTCGCTTAGAGCATCCTGTCCTTTATTTAGCAGCAGTTATCAGTTTCTAATTACAGGTTTATGTGATTGTTTATTTGAAATCTGTTACCCTCACTAAAGTGGCAAGTTAGTGACAGTAGGAGTCTTCCTGTTTTGCTTTTCCCAGGGACTGGCAAGTAGAAAGTGCTCAGTAAATATCTGTAGCCTGGAAGATTCAATGACAGCCTCCCAAACCTGGACTCAGATACTCTGACCTGCTCTCTCACTTTCTCCAGCAGGTAGCTTCTGACTATTTCAATTTCCTAACTTGCACATTTAAAAGGAAGACAAACGTGACCCACCTTCCCTGGGCATTGCAGGATTTGTGCATACTGACTGGGAAACTCTGAGATGTGCAGAAGGGCTGTTATTATTAATGTGCTTTCTAAATTTCCAAAAGAAAAAATATGATCACACAGATGTGATGTCATACACATGTGTATGTTGGAGGAGAAGTGCTTTCCCTGGTGTCTGTTTACTTCTGGAGTTTTATGGTTCTTTTGGAAACTCAAATGTGCAGTGAGTCAAATGTGGAAATGGCTGCTCCATTGGCGTCCACTAGAGGAAATGCATACGACTGAGCCATGAGTAAAGGGACAAATCAGTGCCCTAATTGTAACTCTGAATTCAAGATGGCTGCCACAGGGAAGGCCAGACTGAAGCTATTAGAGAGTTAGAGGCTGGTTTTCAAATGTTGTGTTTCTTTACGGGTGATTGTATTTCTAGCCTCCTCTGATTCACTAGCTTTCCGGTAAATAATTCCTTTACATCTGCTGCTGACATTTCAATATTCCTCCTGATAATGGTCTCAGGTATCAACAGATAGAGCACTGAAGCTTTGATCTCAATACATGCTTGTCATCAGTCGCCGCACTTTGGAGATGTTCCCCTTGGAAGCCCATCAACAAACTGGAACATTTACATGGTGAGTGTTTCAAATGTGGTCAGACTCTAAGGCTTCTGCCTAAAAATGGGCCTAAATGGCTTCTACTGAATAATACCAGATTCCTGACCAAAAAAAAAAAAAAAAAAATTCACCCACCCCCACCCATTTGCCTCTCTCCTTCCTTAATCTGTACTTCCACCCCTCCAAAGGAAAAAAAAGAAGAAGAAAGAAAGAAAGAAAGATAGAAAAGTTTGCAACACTGCCAAAGTCTTTTAAGAACGATTCCAAGGAGCCTCGGACAACACTGGCTCTCTAAAAGGGTAGCATTGTAAAGACAAGCTCTCATATTTCAGTGACATACGTATATGTCTCATAGAAACCAAGGTTTGTGTGTCTCAGGATTTCTCCTTAGTTAACCACAATTGCAGGGAAATGGCACCACATTCATGGAGTTAAATGTGGTAGCAATTACTTTGCTGGCAGAGGAGAAGGAGGGTCTTGATGGCCTAAGTCCTACGAGTCAGGATTAAATAAACGTGTCTTTTAGAGTTACACTGATAACTTGGAACGCTCCATCCATGCTGACTGCTTGATGCTGTGACTGCTGCGGGAACCAGCCTTTCTCGTAGACAAGCCCATTCCAACCTGGCCAGCAGGCATGTGGGACAACATTAAAATAAAAATCAGTTTACAGAAAAAATTAATACATACCTACATGCACACGCACACACAAACATGCACATTGATTGAGAAAGGTACTCCAAAATCATCTTGCATTTGTAGATTATTAAATGCTTTTAGATATCAGGAAGTAACTTAAAAATTGCTTTCCTGTATCATATTTACCAAAATGGTGCTATTCCATACTTTAGGGAAGGAAAGATATGGGTCAGGTAACCTGAGCATTGTTTAATGGTCACTGATTTTACTAATGGCCAGCCATTCTCTTTGGATTTCATTAGAACACAAAAATGTGATAAGATTCCTGGGAGTATGGTAAAACTAGAGGGCCATTTTCAAATGCAATATGGTTTATGTTTAAGGACCCAGGTATTGTTGGAACAGAAAGTGATTCCCTTTTTATGTCTTCCCCCCAGTGGCTAGAATACCCACATACAAATAATCTAGACAACAAGTTTCCCAAGTCAACAAAATATAAACAGAAATATAGGTTCCATCACTTCTTCTACCATTAAAATGTGTCAACTCCCAGACTGTAATGGAGAGGCTGTATGTAATAGGACACAGAAAAAGAGCAGGTCAGGGAAGAAACATTTTTCCAGCATGAGAAATGGTGGAGAAATCAGAAGTTTTCTTCTAATTGGGAACAGCAGAGAGACTGAGTTCAGAAAGCCAATAATCCCATAAATTCACCAGTGTGTCTAACAGCTTTGGCCAGCCAGTCTAATGTTCAAAAGGAATCCCTAAGAAGAATGCCCCAGAGGAAATAGATGAGGTGGCTACAAAGGAAAGAAGTGTGTATAGAGCAGAAAAATTTCTTACAGGAAAAAAACGTCCTAAGAGAGAAAGGTATTTTTAGATAGATATAGGTAGGCAGGTACGTAGGTAGGTAGACGGATGGCTAGATCAAAGGCTGGTTGAATGGATGATGATAGATGAGAGAGACAGAGACAGAGACAGAGACAGAGAACAGTTAAAGATAAAAACAAACTTGATTCATTTCCATGTCATCCCACATTTTGAAAGGTAGAGGTATCTGTTGGTGGACTAGCTCTGGTTCCAAAGAACAATTTTCTACAAATCCCTTTTGAGGTCAAGTGGCTATGACTAACTTTTATAGGATTCAGAAGAACAAAATGAAAGCCCACATATCACAAGTCTAAATATTTAAAAGTCATAGATCACAGTCACAAAGTGTTAAATAAAATCCATTGTGTCCTCCCCCCTTAACAAATATAATTTTACAGTGACTTGCAAGACCAGGTTCCAGTTGAGAATTCTCAGAGTTCCTTTCCAGAACGCTGAGGAAGAACCAGACCCACACCTGCAGCTTGAGCGTCTCACCCCGTCACCAGTGCACACCATGAGGGTCCCTGTGAGCTCACGTGTGGACAGCTTCAGCCACACATCCAAGACCTGCCCATATCCTCACGAACAGTCATACCCACAGACCTGGTTTACCTCCAGCAGCATAGTTCACCCTCAGGAGATCAAGCCCAGGGATAAAGCCAACAGATCCTGGAAGCAGGTTTGGGTACATTTGGGCAGAGAATCCCAGGCACTTGGATAGTTGCCATGTGTGGAAACGAGGCAGTACAGGCTACAATTTTCTTGATCCTGCAGTTTCCTAGTCCACAGAAAGAGACATGCCTAGAAGAGGACCATAGAAGGACTCACTAAAGCATGGGGCCTGGCACCAGGCATCTCTTGCTCAAATGTAAGACCAATACTTTAATCAGCCATATTCCCATAAACTTTAGAGAGTAGGAAAAGGAAAGTGAATGAAGAGGCCAGAAGGTAGCATTTATATTAGTTCTCTTTTGCTGTATAAGAAATTATCCCAAAATTTAGCAGATTAAAACCATAAATATTTATTAGATCACATTTCTCTCTGGGTCAAGAATCTGGAAGCAGCCGGGCTGGGTGGGTCTGATCAACAATTCTATGAGGCTTCAGGCAAGCTATGGGCTGGGGCTGCAATCTCATCTGAAGGCTCAAGGGGGGAGTGGGTGGAATCTGCCTCCCGGCTCACTCGTGTCATTGTTGGCACGTTTCAGTTCCTCACAAGGTTTTAGCTGGAAAATTCCATTCCTCACCATGTGGACCTTTCCATAGATTGCATGAGTGTTCTCATGACATGGCATCTAGCTCCCCCGAGAGCAAGTTATCTAGGAGAGTGCGATCACCCCCCAGATAGAAGCTTGGTCTTTCTATAACCTAATCAGAGAAGTGTCATACTATCATTTCTGCCATATGTTCTTGGTCACACAGACCAACAATGGCAGAGTATGAGAGGGGACTACCCATGGGTGGGAAAGCAGGAGGCAGGTCCAGCGGAAGTAGCGGCTCCACTCTCATGAAATGAGCATTTGGGCTACTGGCTTTGGTCCAAAGAAGCCCCTCAATAAATTATTTTAGAAGAAAGGAAGGGAGGGAGGGGACAAGGAACAAGGCTAACTGAGGAATCATGGAGTTCTTTTAGTCTAATTCTATTTCCCGCACCTAAAACTTGCCTGAAGGATCAAGTAACCCTTCTCTCCACTTCTCCGTAAGGAATAAGTATTCAGTGCTTCGGCTTGGAGGTGGAATGCCTTTTCCTAACTATCCCTGCGTCCTTCAAACCACTGCTCAACCCTCCAGTCCCGCTCTAATGTCCCACACTCCCGTCTGTGAACAATTTCCTGGCTCACCAAATCCCAGTTGGTCTCTGCCCTCCTGGCTCTCACACCCCTGTGTGTCACTTTTCACATTCTATTCTAATTGTTGGGGCGGGAGGTGGGGGGAGGAGGAGGGAGAGAAGGTGGGGGATTGCTCCCTCATTACATATTCAGATCCGAGGGTTAGCTCCTTTGTGGCACTGGAACCCTTTCCAAATGAACAGGGATGGTATCACAAATACTGGGATGCCTCTTCCACGTGCAGACCTCTGTCCACCCAACCCCCATCCGCAAGCTCGCCAGTCATCCCGATTTGTGAAAGCCAAGCCTGCAGGGCACTTTCCCATCTGCTGCGCCCCCCCCCCCCCGCCCCAGCCAGATCAGGGCTGCATGACATCTCCAAAATCATTTGAGAGATTCCCTCAGAGGGAGGCCTAGCCCCACCCCAGTGCCATGAAAAAGACTTGAGCCTACAGACAAAACATCAGCGTTCTCTTTTCCTCCAATCCCCTTCTATCTAGCCCTGCAACCCTCTTCCCTAAATCACACTGGAGCACCACTCCAACCTTGCTGAGAGTCACACAGAAGTCAGCTCTACACTGACATGTGTTAAAGCCACGCTGTGTGTGTGTAGCTTGCAACTGCAGCTCCATCACAAAAATGTGAATTAGTGCATAGAAGTCATTTTAAGATATTTCTTTTCACTGGAGCCTGTAAAAATATAATCACTTACAAGCTTTCTGCTCTCTTACAAGGATAATCTCCCTACCTCCCACCCGCAGTAAAGCATCTCACTGTAACACTATCAGGAAAAATGGCTGAGACATTTATTATTTCTGTACTTATTCTCTAGTTCATTAAGTTCATAAAATCTGTTATAATTTTTAATAAAAGCTCAGGCAACTTATTACCACAACTGACTACTGAGCGGTTAGTAAATCATGTTCAAGGGTTGCTCAACTGAGTGCCAGTTCAGTGGGAGCGTAACTGCTTTAAGTTGGAGTTAAGATCAAGTATAACTGTTGCTGTGTCTCCATCCCAGCTGATGGGCAACAGAATGCAGACCTTGTGTTTCTAAGAGCTGTGTCACATCTGCTTCAGGTTGCTAATTGTCTGCAGTGGCCCACATTCATTACCATCTAATAGCTACTTGGCCTTTGCCAGGGCCGTCTAGAGTCCAGCCTGAGGCCTGACAGCCACAGCTGCTACGGGTGTCTGAATCCCAGCCCTTGGGACCTTCTCGATGGCTGCCACAGTGTCAAATGCACAGGAAGTCAAATGGTCAATCATCTGACTTAAGAGTCTCAGACGTCAGTGCTGAAAGGGACCTTGGGTTGAACCGCCTCTGATTACAGACCGGAGGGATGAACCCATCTGTCCCAGGAGAGCAGCCAAGAGGGTCTGTCCTGGGGTAGGGGATGGGCATACAGATTCAGCCGGACAGCTGGGGCTGCAGAGCCAATTCTGCCACAAACCAGTACCCTGACTACGCTATGCCTCAGTTTCCTCATTCACAAAATGGAGACAACAATAGTACCTACCACTTAGAATGGTTGTGAAGATGAAATGAGTTTATATTTGTTTGACACCCTGAGAGCAGAGCCCGGCACCTTGGACGTGCTATAGGTGTTTGTTGAATGAATAAAGAAAGAAAACACCCTTTTAAATATCCCAGTGGTTTTGAACTGTTCTTCACTAAAGGCAAAGAATTATTTCTTTAAATTAAATCTTATAGAAAAGCCTCATATGTGTACTTTATACGAACACACTAGGTACACACAGATAACAAAGATCTTCATGATTATTAAAATCAGGTACACCGTGTATGTTTGGACAGTATGATCTGAGAGTCCACACTGCTTTACCAGACGAAAGCAGAATTCCTTCAGTTGTGGTGCTGGCTCAGGGCCGCCTTCCGGCTGGGAGCTGCCTGCGTGCGGAAACCCGGGACCACTCTCTGCCAAGCCCCGAAGTGCACAGCACGCAGGGCTGACCCCACCAGTCCTGACTGCTGGGGGCTCTCAACTGGCCAGGCTGGGACCTTCTGAGGGGAACAACCACTTTCCCTGATGCCTTTGATCGTCCCTGGACTTCCCACAGACACCACTGCAGGATGTGGCTGCTGCCCTGGAGCCTATAAGCCAAGATGGCCACTGGAGAGAATGAAAGCAGCGCTTATCCCATTTCTAAAGACCCACCATCTGACCACAACTGACCACAGAGGGGGTCTGGGTGAGGCTGGAATCAGCCTGTCACCCCTGGTAACAGGACCATCTGCGGGGTAGGCAGTCTTCAAGTAAGATGTCTGAGGAAATTTTCTGGCAGGCTTAGAAAAATAGGTCTGAGGTGTTAGGGGGGTGGGGGGACTTTGATCTCAGAGGTGGTTAGTACAGCACCTTGAAGGAAGCCAAGCCATATATTCCTTCTTTCTTGAATGTAATGAAAACAAGAATTTTGAGTTAAAAAAATTTTACAGAAAACATCTAGGAATTTTGATGATTGGTTTTGTTCTTTTGTTTTGTGACATGGTTTAATGTCATTACTTCAGATCCTTCTTATTAAGAATCCAGGTAACACAAAATGTGACTGAAATTAACTTGAGCATCATTCACGGGAAAGGGCATATACTAAGCAAATGCAAAAATTGCTTCTAGGTCCATAATTCACGCCACTGCGGGGGCTTTCATTGATTTCATTGGAGGGGCTTTGTGGATCGCGGTGATCTGCGTTGCAGACCACCCAATATGAAAATAAACTCAGCCACTAACTCTCTCAGTGTACAGCTAAACTGAACGACACCAGGTGTGACGCAGGCAGATCACCCTTCACCACTGTAGACAGGCGAGTGCGTTGGGTCGCACAGTGGCTGATCTGCTGCTTCTCCAGACTCACAAAGGCTGGACAAAGGCCCCTCCTCAGAGGCAGCCGAAGCACCTGGTCCAGTGTGAGCCTTTGTTTTCTCAGTCATTAAGATCAGCCTTCCTCTTAAGAGGTTGCAATCCATTTACTCAACACCTATTTGGAAGATCATTCGACATTCATTCAATAAACATTTTCTGAGCACCTAGGACATCCAAAGTGAAGACAACGAAGATGAAGAAAAAGATAAGTTTCCTTCCCCCCCAAAAAAGACATCCCTAATTCTGGGGAAACACCAGACAAACTAAAAAGCCTGTATGTGCTAGAACCTGAGGCATGAACCATCTCAAGGACACACACAAGCAGGAAAGGAATGTGTGACACCTGCTCAGAGAAAGTTTTGTTTGAAAACAGGGCCTTAAGGGACAGGAAGAAATTCATTTAGAATTTAAGAATTCTAAATAGCTAAGGGAGAACATTCTAGCTAGAGGAAATAAACAGTCCTCATAGCACACAGTAGGTGCTCAAAACATCTATGTTGAATAAAAAGGCACATCTGTGTAAAAAGGCACATTCTTACAACCAACGGAAGCACCCAGTGTTCTAATGCTTAGAAAACATTCACTGAAAATGATAAACCAATATCCAAAAGAATGACTCATGTAAACTTTATCAGAAAAGCTTTTTAAAGTCCTATACACCAGGAGTAAAAACCTAGTTTAGATTCCAGTTCATCATTGTTTCGTTATATATTTGAACTGAACATAGACATCAGTGAAAGCACGTCTTCAGACCCCAGAAAATATCTCATAACTGTCATACCAGCATGATTTAGATTTCCAATACACGTTTCTTTCAAATGAACTTGATTAGGAGAGCTGGAAGATGGAATTTTTTTTAAAATATCAGGAAAAAGCCGCTGAATCAGGAGTAGTGCTAGAACAGTGCAGGTAGGGATCAGAGAACAAAGTAGTTCCTTGCTCCACTCCCAAGGAAATAAAGAGTTCATTTCACCCAGCAGATTTCATTAGCAAGAATTAATAACGCTGGACCACAAATCTTAAAGGTCAGTGCCTGTCCCAAGTTCATGTTAGATCACTGAGTGCTCCATGAAGAGAAAGTAGAAAACACGGAGTGGGTCGCTCCCTAAGTCCAACACTGTAACTCATTCCACGTAAGTCCCCTTGAAAACACTCTCCGGAAGTCCTACGAGGACTGGGAAACACAGGAAATTATAACTGGTATTCGGGGGGGGGGGGGGAATGGGGGAAACTACGGAGAGAGAATATTTCAAATAACCATCGTGTCGAAGAGGATGCTTAACACGTGAAGGATGGGGTTGCCTAACTCCTCAGGTATCAGAAGCCCAGCCCTCCCTGTGTACCGGAGAACCGGCCCCATGAGTCTGCCCGAAATTGGAAATGAACCCAAACAAAAAATTTTAAGATTCAGAGAGTAGTATCACTTCACTCTTTTTATATTATTCTTGAGTTCTGCACATCATTTTGTTTCCCTGTTCCGGCCAACCCCTGCCAAAATACACAGGGAAGCCTGTTCTCACGGTGCTGCCCGGACTGGGAGCAGGAAGTTCCAGAAAGCCTTCTTGTGAAATCAAAGCTCCATTTGCAAACCCAAGAGATTTAGATAAATGTCATGTGATGTCCTCCAGTTTTAGGTGCTTCTCGGAAGCCCAGTTTTACATACTGCACACTTGTCTGAAGTTGTATGTCCCATCTCCAGAGGCCTTCTCTGGGCACGGCCCCGAATTCTCTCCTTCAGCAGAATCGAGCACTTGAGCAAGGTCCTGACTGACACCCCGACTTTGACTCACTAGACGCCAACTACCACGAACTCCCAATTGACAAAATCTCTTGCCTCTATACTATTTTCATTTTAAAGGGGATGCAGGGTTGGGGCGACAAACAGCATCAGGCCGATAAGAAACACATGAGTGTTTTTGACCGCTTAACCCATGCATGGACAATGCCACGCGTGGACTATCTGAGTTAATCCTCACGTCACCCCAGGAGGCTGGTAGGATGATTACCACCATTTTACAGATGACTAAACTGAAGCTTAAGGCGGTTACAAACACCTCCCTAAAGATACATAGTTATCTTTACGCAGCTAGATAAGTGGAGGAGCCAGGATTCTAAGTCATTTATCCAGAGACTGTCACACTTAGCTCCACGCCAGGGGAGGGAAGAGGTTTTATTCAAAACAAAGCAACTTTTAGGTCTGTCTAGTCTGGGTCCCACACTGTCCACTTGTATACAATAGAAACTGAAGTCCATGTGGTTATAAGCGGGACAAAATTTCTTTCTTATCTCATGTTCATTACATTATGCCATCAGGAAAGAGGTTGGACAATCATAAGACAATTTTCCAACAAGAATGACTACTTGGAAGGCTTCCTGGTGGGCCCTCAGATGCCTGGATTACCAGAGCCAAGTCCGCCAAGTCCAGGCCCCCCGACTCATGGCAATTCAGCTCTATTGTGGACCTTCATGGCAATCATTTCCCATCTCATTACGTATGTCCATGGGACTGAATGTCACACGCCAGCCACCAGGGTCATCTAACCACTGGCACCAAAGGAGAACTTTTCCCCTAACCATTAGCACTCCAGCAGAAGCCCCTGAAATGGAATTACCCAGAGTATAAGCACTTACAGAGGATTTTCAGTTTTATTGGACCTGAAGTGCAAGGCCCAGGTTTCTCAGGCCATCATGTGTTTTCCTGTGATCCAGGGTGTGATGTCCTTGAGGGACTGTACCGGGGAGTCAGTGGACTCTGGACCCCATCCCAGCCAGGAGAATACATCTCTTCCCAGCGGAACCCTAAAACGGGTACAGAGGACCAAGAGACAAAAACCACAGACCTAATATGGTTGTGGGGCAGGAGCAGATTGGGGAGAGGTAAAACCACTCTTCTCCCTCCCCCAACTGCCCCTACTATGGAACTGAGAGCACAAAATGGGCTGCAGCTGATAGGGAGAGAGAAAGGATCACAGATCTAGAACAACTGGACAGAATGGGGGTTTCAGTCCATCTGGAATCTCTGGGCATCTGAGTTTTTCAGCATTTGCCTTTACTGTTTGTATTTATGTAGTGGAGGGCTCATCGAGGGCTCTTTCCTTATTGGCATTTGTAATATTTTAGAGACTTTATGTACATGGAAATTGTTACAGCTCCTAGAAAGGATAAGCAGATATCTTCCTGTTCTGGAAGCTTTCTTGAAGCTCTAAAAAGGAACCCCAAAGCTTCTAGAGTTCTTTAAAATAGTGTGCACGCGCACACACACACACACAGAGGCTACACTAAATGGGCATCCAGCTTCTTCTAGAATACCTCAGGTAACTTTCACTTTCACAGGCTGCTACCTGGAAGGCACCTCGTCCTTTCCTGAGTTAAAATTGGTCTCCTTGTAGCTTCCACCCTCTTAGCCTGGTTTTGACCATTGGCATCGTAGTAAATAAAGAAGTTTGGTCCCTCTACCAGGAGAATGGTTTTTGGTCTCTGTCTTCCATGATGAAGCCAGCCCAGCTTCATCTGTGAAGACATCTGTGGTTCAAATCAGACAGGAGGGACAGTTTTGTAAATAAACTATTGAGGAAGGAAAACCACCCACTTATCTACCACAAATCACTCAGCCTATTCCCCTACGGAAACCAGAATAGCAAGACTTGATAAAGTGTCTTATCTCCTCATATTTGTAACTGATTAAGTTCTTCTTTAGCCCATCAATGTATTCCTTAGAAGGTTAGAATGTCAGAGCCAGGAGAGATCAGAGAGCCCACTGTACAGGGAGGGGACACTGAGGCACAGACACAAAACATCTTGCCCAAAGTCACACCCTTCGGAGTCAGCAAAGGTAGGGACAGAATTCAGCCCTTCAATCTCTCAAGCTCAGGCTCTTTTCTATACCTCGTGTTGCCTTTTCGTTGATGAAAATGGTATTGGTCTAGAACTTTGTTTTATATGACATCAGGTATGGAATTTTTCTGTGTACCTATGATGATAATATTTCCCGAACCAAAAGCAGGGACACATTGCAATTATGAGTTTGGGGAGGCAATGCAGCATATTTGACACTGAAATTCTTCCAAATCAACTGGGATATGCTCTCACTCTGCACGAATAAGACAATAAACCATACCTTCCCTGTGTACTTCAAGGACTGGCACAAGAAGTACAGGAGATAATAAATGTAAGAAAATGTGAGATACTGTGAGGCAAGAAACCTTTCCCGTACCTGGCTGCCCCGCTGCCTTTGTCACTCTCTCCTGGCCACCTGGGACAGCCTCCTCACCTCCATCCACTATCACATATTCAGATCATATGATTTAGATCAAATTCCAGAGCAGTTTTGGACTCAATTTGGCCTGGATTCAAATCTTAGCTCTGCCTTTTTGTGGTTACAGGATGTAGCACAGAGTTCTTTCCTGAGACTTAGTTTCCTCACCTACAAAATGGGGATGATCCTTGTTGTTTTTAAACATTAAACCAGCAAATCCAAAATGCATTGAGAATACACCATAGTTTCCTTCACTGGATTATTTTACTACTTAGTTAACAGCCAGCACACAGATCACACCAGCATGCTGATGGTGGCTTTGATTTTCTCAGCTATTCCTTTGTAATTTGGGTTCCAACTGTGCATTCACACTGTCTGCCCCTTGGGCAGACAGCACCTTCTGAATCAGCATGGTAAGAATAACGGGTAGGCAGGAGGGAAACGAAAGAAGAAAATGAACGAGTGAAGAAGTGAATTAATGAAAAATTCTCCTCTGTATCCCCAGTGCCCTGGCACACTGTAGGTAGTTAATAAATGTTTCTTGTATTAATGGAATAACATCTGAAAAGTAAATGTGCAGTGCAAAAGAACAGAGGATTGGAAGCAGGTCGGCCGAAATAAGAGGTAGCAGTTTAGCCGAGTTGTGAAGGCTAAGTGAGCCAACTCCAGTAGGATAGTTGGAGAAGTTGGGGGGCAGGGATGGGTCCTGGAAATTTCTTCATACAAAGGTAAGGGTGGGTCATGGAAATACATACAGGGCGGGCTTCCTGCATGTGTGATCTGTGCAGGGACTCACACGTAGAGGGCCCCACCCTTGCTTGAATGCTCTGCTGTTGGCATCTTGAAATTCTTAATGCTTTTTCAACAGAGAGCCCTACCTTGTCATTTTACACTGGACCTGCGGATTATGCAGTTGGTTCTGAATATACAACAGTGCTTTTCCCACTTACCCCAGAAAAACATATATTAATTCCAACATCTGAGATATTTATACAGCCCAGTCATCCCCAGACTGAGCAAGATGAGTGAAGTAATGCTCTGAAATGAAACCATAACTATGACGGGGAGAGGACCACAGATAAGGGGGGAAAGCAATTTGAATCGGATTTTCCTGGATAGTCGCCTTTATGCAGAAGAATAGTTTGTACCAGGTGACAAGTGAGTTATTCATTACAAGCCGGGATAAATCCCTGTCGTGGGATAAAAGCCCCAGGGTTAGTTATTTGGTGACATTCCAAGAAGCATTTAAAGGAAGGTCCCTCCTATGACCAGGACCGAAGGAGTTAACTTTTTTACATACAGAACAGTAGGGTCTCAGAGAAGTTTTACATTGAACAAAACATATATATACAATATGACAGCAAGGGGGGCCAGCTTTCAAGTCTCTATGTAAACATCACGGCTGACTTTGGAGTTCTGGAACTCTTACTCCTGAAAACCTTATATTTTATTTTCAAATGGCATCCCCCCTGCCAAGAAGTTACATTTTTTCCCTTCTTTAAATAAGCAGCAAGGGTAATGGCATGATGAACAAATTTCATTTCTTTGGTTCAGCTTTTTCCATCCCGAACACGGCCTCCATGAGGCCAGATGGCACCAAAGCAATTGCTAGTAAGTCAATACATCTGGCGACATTCCTGAAATGACAAATCTGATGGAGCAACGTCCAGCTCCTACACAAAGCCTCTTTTCAGAACATTTTCACTGGTACTTGTCTGCTATAAGCAGAACCTAATGTGTGAAAACAAAATAAAATTGAGCTCTTTCACCGCCCCGCGCTGAAGTTTCATTTTCACTGCTTTTATTGCCACAGCTCTCTTCCTGCACCTCAACCTGAAACCGACGCACATTCTCCCCGACACTGACAGCCTGCTCGGCCTCCAAACGCTGACTGTGTCGGAACTGCTAAGAGTTCAAAGCAGACTACAACGACCCCATTGGTGTTTGCGCCTCAAGCTTCAAGCTCATTTAGGGAATTATCTGCAGAAAAGGACCAGTGAGGGAGGTGAGCTGAAGAAGAAACTGGAACCTGCTCCCTCGCCAGTCTTTCACCAGTGGAGTTTATGAGTTAGGCCTTGTGAGTGACCTCTGACCTTCAGGAGGACAGCAATCTGTAAGGGAGCTGCTGTTGTGACCACAAAATCTGATGCAAGGTTGCCAGGAGAGGAAAAAAAAAAAAAAAAAAAAACGGTCTGCTGGAATCCATGGGTTTGTATGTAAAAATGTCACTTCCCAAAAATCATTTAGGCAGGTCCACCCAATTCAACCTATTTTCCACACCGTCTTCAGTGACGTCTCAACCTGGTGTGGGAACGGTCATCTGGTCTACTACTTTGGCCAAACTTCTCTCGTAATTCCATTCAACTAAAATTTACTGAGTGCCAACTAGGTGTTAGACTCTGGATACAGTAAAAAGATAGAATGGTTTCTATTCTTGGAAGCTTACAGTCTAAGAAGAGACAGGTTATAAACAAGAAAACAAGAGAATATACCAGATCATTCCAGTGGGAATAAGCATAATGAAGAACATTAACAGAGAGACGTAATAGAGGGACTAGGGTGGTCAGGTAGATGGCTGTAGATAGAAAAATCAGGGAAGACTTCTGACTTGACCCTAAAGGATAAGAAGGAGTCAGCCAACCATGCAAAGATTTGAGCAAAGAGCCTTCCAGGCTGAGTTGACAATATTTGGAGACATTTTTGTTTGTCACAACTGTGGGATGAAAGAAGAAAGGTTGGTGCCACTGACATCTAGAAGGTAGAGACCAGAAACACTGCTAAACATCCTACAACACACAGGAAAGCCCCCACCACAACAAATCATTTGGTTCAAAATGCCACTAGTGCCGACATTCAGAAACCCTGCTGCTGTGTCGTGGAAAAAACAATGGAAAGATTTAATCAGAGTAGTGGCATGATGTTGCAAAAAGAAAATTCTAGAAAGCAAAATAGGATATGAAACTCATCACCAATCACTCTAAAATGTTAACTTGTCGAAGAGAACATTTGTTCTCCTTCTGGAAGAAAGCCTATAAACATCTTGGTACCACATTTGCACTCCCAAAAGTCCCCAAGCACAGCCACCACCAAAGACCAAACTTCCTGGAGCAACAGCCAGCTTGGCATCACTTCATTTCTTGGCCCCACTAGCCATGTTCCTCTGGCAAATGTGGCTTTGCTTCTTAATTCTAAGCGACATTTGAGCTCCACACAGGTTGTCTAAAACTGTTGAAAATGTAAATGGCAGGATACTCTTTCAGATTTACAGCTTGGTTCTGGGGATAGACTCAGATGCCCTGGCAGTAATTCCCAGGCAAAAAGTCTGTCCCCAGGGTTAAAGGAGAGTTAAAACTTCTGGCCACGGCCAGACCCGTTGATTCCACCCAGTAAAAGAAGGCAAGAGTCACTGTGAAATATAGTCAACACTAGCAACGCTCTATTCCTTTCTTCAGGAATGGACAGATTTAAAATTGTTCGACACCACCAGAACCTATTCATCAACTAAGGTGAAGATGATAAATGATATTTCCTATTACGCTATGTGAGTTTCCTTCTATGGCTATTAATTTCCTACCAGATCCTTCCAAGCTAACTCCTCTGCTGTACCTCTCTTACTCATTTCCTCTGTCATCAAATATAGAAAAATGTGTCCTCCTCGTACTTGATAATACATTGCCATGAAGCTGTTGCTTAACCATGTTATGTTGAATAGTCTACCACCCACGACTAGATTATAAAATCTTTAAAAAGTAGAAACAATATCTGGCTATCTTTGAAATGCTTTCCATCAAGTTCTGCTCCCCATACCATCCCCTTTCTTCCAGTTCTGCTGTGAAAGGGTTAAGCTCTTTGTATAGTCCAGATTTGTTTTATTAATATGAAGAACTTCTCTCTTTGAAGTCAAACACTGGAAGAATTTACTAAGGCGTATTTAGCATCTTAGCACTAAATGGAAAACATATTCAAAAGTCATAGCAGTTGTTGAAGCTATGGTGTAAAAATAAGAGCATACACACATTACATTTGACAATAAGTTAGGATGCTATTTGAAAGTCAAAAATGCAACATTTGCAATGTTTCTGTTCAAATTTTGCTACATATATATTTTCTCAACTCATCTATCCATTTCATAAAAAATATTTAGGTAGTTTGTGAATGCTACCACACTCTCAGTCTAAAGGTATAAACTATCGCAAAATCATTTTGGAGGACAATTTGTCAATACCTAATAAAATTGAAGATGTGCTTCCTTCCACATTCCACATTCTCGTGAATACCACCTCTCTGGACAGCCTCACACCCATGCACTGCCACGTGCAATGAATGTACAAAAGTGTTCGCTACAGTGATCACAAGTGGAGACGACCAAACTGTCCCTCAGGAGGTGTGTGGGTAAATAAACTACGTTTTAGTCATATAATAGAATTGCATTTAGCAATTAAAATGAACTGACTAGATTTACGTATGTTAACACCAAATAAAATGTAAAAGTACATGCATATTTATTGCTTATGGATACACACGTGGTTAAAACATACAAAAACAGACAAAAGGATGACCTGTATCAAGTCCAAGGGGACGAACTGTGGTGTGGAAGAACTGAAAAATAGTAGTGACAATATTAATACTAAAAAACAAGTGACATTTGCTTAATGTGTCAAGTAGGAGTGGGTGGGTAGCTAGCGGAACGACCACCTGTATCTGTGAGAGATTCTTTCTTTTTAGTGGGATCTGAAGCTAACTTGATGTTTACATTTGATATTGGTATCTAAGTAACTGTTTTGTTGTTTTCTGTGCTCTTTTATCTTTTGAAAGGAATAAAGTTTTCAAGTGTTTGAAAGCTCAAACTGAAGCCAAGTTTTGAAAGTGAAATGCTGCTGCTTTACCATCCGAGGGCAAAGAGAGTATCTCTCTACTGATTATAATTTCTACTTCCCTAGTCACCTCAGCCCCTGGTTCCATAAATTATATTTACCCCCAGTCTGGCACTTCTACCTAAAAACTAATCTAGAAAGCCTAATTATCCATTCTGAAGACTTAGCCTACAAAATAAGCAATACATGGGAAAAGCATCTGAGAAAACAGAAAACCTGGATACCCTTTGACTTTTTCCAGATTGAGCAAAGCTGCCTCCAAAGATGTAGAACTGTGGTTCTGACACCATGTAGAATAATCCTGGCAGCAATATTAATAACAGCCTCCACCATGGTGAGCCCTTGCTAGGGGCCAAGCCCTCGCCCCAGAACTTTGCCTCCATCAGGCATGCGAGCCACATGCCAGATGGGGAAGGTCCTCTAATCACCCCTCTAACACAGGTGGGGAAACTGAGGCATAGAGTGGTGAAGTCATCTGTACAAGGTTACAGAGCTGGTAATGGTGGCAAAACCAATCCTATTGATGATTCTATCAGGAGATTAGCGACAAAATCTCTCATCTTTTCATTCCCTCTGAGCTATAATTAAGGGTTCAACTGTTGACTGGGTCCTTTAGTATTTTATCTATCAAGATATTGTAGAAAGTTGGTGAAAACCCAGGATTTGAGTTTGGGCATACTGACCTGTCTGTCCTGCCAGTGTTTGGAGCACAGGTTTATTTTTCTCACAAGCATCTCCCACTTGGGTCTAGATCAACTCAGGGTTTGGGCTCTACGGCTCTGTACAGGGCAGGGTGGAGGTCATATCCTCCTATACACCAGAAGGGAGAGCATTGGCAGAGGAAAGAGCCCCAACTTTTCATCTTGATGACACCAAGCTGTCATGTCACATAACCCACTAGAAGTACCCAAAGAGTAGCCATGTCAAGTCCCACTCTTTGCCTGGCCTTAAAAACAATATGAATAGTTGTCATTTATTGGGCCCCTGCTATGTCCCAGGCACTGTACTAGATACATGCTTTACTCCGTCTCCCCTAATCATACCAAAACCTCTGAGTTTGCCATCATTTGCTCCATGTCACACATGAACCACTACAGCTCACAGGGTGAAATAATTTGCAGAGCCTCACAGTGGCAGAGCTGGGATTCGAAGCCTTTGCTCTAATTCCAAATCCACATTCCTTCCTCCACACCTGACTGCCTCTTCTTTGTGAGGTGTTTGGTGGAATAGTTCTCCCCAACCCAGAAACACTTTTTTACAAGAACATACGTCCAAGTCCTAACCCTAGTAGCTGGGACTGTGACCTCATTTGGAAATAGGGTCTTTGCAGCTGTAATTAAGTATCTCTAGACAAGATCATCCTGGATTTAGGGCAGGCCTAAATCCAATGACTGGTGCTCCTACAGACAAAAAGAGATTTGACAGAGACACAGGGGAGAGGCCATGTGAAGACCACACAAAGATGGAGACAGAGATTGGAGTCGAGTTGCTACTAGCCAAGGAACACCTGGACTCCCCAGAAACTAGAGAGAGGCCTGGAACCGTCTCCCTCAGCCTCCAGAAGGAGCCAACCCTGCCGACACCTTGATTTTGGACTCTGGCTTCCAGAACTGAGAGCGCATAAATTTCTGTTGTGGCAGCCCTAGGAAAGGAATACTCATACTCAACTGTTAGGGGCCCAGGAACTTATAGTTTGATCACGAAATCCTACAGACAACCAGTGAAAGTAGGAGCCAGTTCGGCAATTTAAGTCCCAGCTGGCTCTTAACAAGAATGCCAATAATTTTGCTCCTTAGACTCTCAAAGGCGAGTGAGAACACAATAGAAAGCGTGCAGTTCACAAAGGCTTGCAGTTTCTGCACAGCACAGTTACACTTTTGGATAATTTAGGACTCTGCTTTCAATGGCCAGACATCTGAGGTGGGAAGAGTCTGATTGCTGAGGCTGTCTGCTCAGACGCATTACCAACGCACACAGCTCTCATGCCATCTTCTCTCCAGATCAAAAGTAGGAGAGTGGGCGAATACAATTATTTGTAAGCAGTATGACACATTTTCTTCACACCACATTCTAAAGTCTTCAGTCATATTTGTAATTCTTTCAGATGGCCTTTGAATGCCAGCAAATCCACATGGTTCAACATCACTGCTTTGTACTGAGCTCCAAGTTGTCAAAAAAAAAAAAAAAAAAAGAAAATACAAGATGAGTCTGATTTCCATGGTCAGACTACGTGGCCCACTTGGAATTCACTCCTAAGAAAACAGTTCAAGTCACCCCACGCTCTGGCTCTGCTGGGACCTGGGTCATCACCACTACTGTCATCCTCTTGTGGAATAAAAGACTTGTGGGGCCAGCCTGCACGGAAAAGCCAACAGACATGGGCTCGCCAGTGACCGCTGTCACTTGTCATGACAGCAGAGATGACATTTTCATAGTCAAAACACGTTTTAAATTAGTGTCTTCTGGACATTTTCTCATCTGCTTAACGAGGTGCCAGGTTATTACGTGAGGGAATCTTTAACTACATTCAAGCTGCAGACAATGTTTTTGCACCCAAAATAGACTTCGGGTGAGGTTCCTACATGAAAACATGGCTATCGGAAGATATTTCATTTACATCTCAAAAATCCAGAAGTGCTTTTCTCAGAAACTCCATGAATCCTCTATATCAAATCTTATGTGAATTCTTATATTAAATGTATACGGCCTTACAGAATGTTCCAGATGCATGAGGACCTACCTAGAGGGCCTCCCTGTCCCCATTAGGGCCTGCACAGTTGCCCTGTGTTGCCAAACTAATTCTAGTTACAGCCCAGTGCTCTCTCCTTCAGGATTCTGCCTCCTCCCCACACAAACCTTTGCTGATCCCACTTTCCCACCATCTAGAATCAACCAAAGGGTATGGTTACTGTTCTTGATTTACCAGGTTCATGTCGTGATCAATGGTTGACCACGTCACTTCTCCCACCTTGTTCCCACGCTCCAAAGTCTAGAGAAAGGCATGGGCTTCCACGCTGGGCTGTGGGATTCCAGGGGATCTTAACCTGAGTTCATAGAACGCTTGGGCCTGGGAATGAGGCTGGGAAAAACAGTACATCTGTATGTATCTTCCCTAACCTCTCACTGAAATTTGTCACTTCCTGTAAATATAAAAGTAAACAACACACCGAGGTAATGTGAGTCAGATTCGATATCAAAAATAGTTCATATCACATGAACATTGTTGCAGATCTCAAAATGTCATGTACACTCATCATCCATCTATTCCAAAATTTCGCTAATGAGTAAACCTGCTTCTAGTTTTTGGTATTCAGCATCTTAATTAAAAATATGTGTATTATGATATTGTTCAAATTTTTTGGTAATTTTATTTTGGTATAATCAGTGTCCCTTGTAAGACTATGCATTTTGTTCTATGCACTTAAGAACATTAACCTTGGCTGTCCGGGGGGTGCATGGCACAGAAACACGTTAAGAATGCCCTCACCAAGCAGACCCGTGGCTCAGCCTTAGCCGTGCAGGCACCACGCACCTTCAGTGCTTCTCTTCAGCCACTGGGTTCACTGCTTTCTCTCCAGCCACTCCCTTGCTGTGAGACTTGGCCCTGTCCCTCTGTGGAAGCCCCTTGTCCAGCCAGAGAGACAAGCCACTCCTTCTGTCCCCGACCCTCACATGACTCTAGCATTTAACTTCCCTATTGCTTCTATCATCAAAACGATCCAATTCTTTTGTTTTCCAAATATAAAGCTATGTTGTAATATTTAATATGCTCTTTAAAAAAACACTCATGGCCACCTTTGCTCCCCAGAGATTCTGTTACAGCCCCCTGTCCCCCATTCATTATCTTCAGATCCTTCTAAGCCTCTCACCCCTACCCTACCACTTCTCCACCCCCCTCCACCCAGAATCAAGCGGCCCCTTCTATGTCATAAAATCTGCCTGCATAAGTCGTCTCCACTCTACTTCCACTGCAGACCCACTGAGACGTCCACCACAGTCACTGTATAACTCCAGCTCACATCATCTCTACCACTGCAACTTACACCTCCTTCCATCATTGAGCCTGTCATTCTGTGTGCTCACTCTCACACCACCTACAGAACAGACTGCTCAGGACAGTAGGAAGGACTTTGCAAAGTCACACAGTGTCACCGTCTGCGTGTACCCACTTTCCCTCATCCACATGCCAGAGTCCAGAGTCAGCATCCTCTGTGCCTCTTCCTACGCTGCTCCCACCTGGGTCTCAAGTTCTCCACACACTACCTATGAAAGCCACACCTTCTTCCAAGGCCCAACTCCCATCCCCATTGTTCCAAAAAGACTTCTCCCGTCTCCTTGTTTGGAATCAATCTCTCCTTTCCCCAGACTCTCCGAGCCCTTTGGGCATACCTTCCTTCCAGTACCTGTTAAAGTCTGCCTGCCTGGCTTCAAACAGCAGAATCACAACCCAGGTCAAATCACTTCCATCAGCTCTGTGTATCAAACAAAAAGTACACACATGGATTCACAAGAAAAACAACAAAAAGACAGTGCAGGGAACTCCCTTGCCTGTCCCCTCCCTAGGCATCCATGTCTCTGCGGAAACATAGGGGAGACACACACATCTACTCTTTCCAATGCCGCTTGGCCTGGGGGCATCCTCCCTCTCTGGGAATCATTCTAGCGTTCAAAGACCTGGACTTTCAGAACCGGCTGGCCCCAAACAGAAGCCAACTGCCCTCGCCGGAGCGTAAACGGAAGATCGGTAATCTGTTCTGGTGCGGAGTTGGACTTGTTGAAACGACACTTAGCTTGATCGTGTTTTGACTCTACACAGTTTTTGTCTGTGGACTAACTTTAGAACCTCACCCACTTCTGAGATGTGACTCCCTCTTATCTATGCGCCCCCTCCCCTAGACTTTGGGTCCATAGAGCCCAAGGACGCATCACTCATCTCTATGTCCCCTACGGACTCAGCACCTTGAAAGTGCATGACAACGCTGGGCACACCCGCTGAACAAAGGATCAAAGACAGAAACATAGGTCATTGAATAAACCATAATATTATTTAACTCATGTTTTCGGAACATAAATGTAGACTTCCTAAAAATACTTTGGATAATGTACATTCTGATCAACAAAATTATCAATTTTCTAAAAGTACCAAATCCAACATTGCATTTTTTTTCTGTGTTATCATATTAAGAATTACAACTTCTTGACAGATATACTGATTAAGCCTGGTATTGAGGCCTCGTTAGAAGTTTTCAACTTATTTTCAAGCTAGGTTCTTACCTACCTGCCACCCGCCTTGAAACCGGCATGTCCTCATTTATTTCAAGCCTCTGGTCTCAATGAAAAGGGGGCCAAATAGCAATTATAATGAAATATCCTGCACTAATTGCAAAAGGAAATGAGCTTTAAACAAAGTGCGTGCTGCAGGCGATGAGGGCCCCACTGCGTGCCGAGCATTTCAAAGGACACAATAGAAAATTGGAAAAGATCAATATCAAGGCAACAGTGATCTGCAACCGTAATAAATGAAGATGTCTTTTCAGGCCCATTAACCACTAATGGCATCTTGGATCAAAACTAACAGAACAGCTCCCGGGCTGTTGGAAGGAGCAGCCATTTGGGCTCATCCTGAAAACCCAGTGGGGCAGTCCCGGGTTTGTTTCATGTTGATGAAACCTCCATTGTTGGGGTTTCTGGTTAGGGGAACGGAGGGTCTCGCAGAAGGCCTAAAGCACATGCTTCGTGTGGACTGGAGAGCTCCCTTCCACCTGCAATTACACAGCTCATCATAGTGCAGACTGCACAGAGAGAAATAGAGGGAATAGGCTGGATGTCATTCCTGAAAAGAGCTTCCTGGCTGCACCAGTGTGGATTACACAGCTGAGTTAGACCTTGGTATGGAGCTGGATTTCAAGGACTTGAGCCATAGGATTCCTGGGCAAAGCCTCCCTCAGCTTTTGAAATTTAAAACACAAAAACAGAACAAAACAAAAAGCATGGCCCTAAGGAATGGTCCTCCAGCCTCATCACAACCATCAGCCCTAACGGCTGAAACTATTCAACAAACAGCACAAAACCACTTTCTAGAATGGTCTAGCCTTGCTACTCAAAGTGTGGTCCATGGGTCGGCACTGCAGGTCTTAACTGGGAGCCTCTTAGAATTGCAGCGCCCCCCCTTCCCACACGCAGCCCTACTAAGTTAATGGTCTGCATGTTGACAAGAATCCTGTTATTTGCAGACACATTCGAATCTGAGAAACATGACACCAGCAGCTGCACAGGAGAATCACCTGGGAAGTTTTGGTGGCGGTTGTTCCATACTGATGTCCAGGCTTCAAACCCCACAGATGCTTACTGGACTTGGGTGAGGTGCAGGCACCAGTTAAACAAAACATCACAAAACTGCCTATAAGCTGGTAAGTCCAAACAAATATTTGCTGAATGAATTGCACGAATGACCTATTTGAACAATGCGTTCAGTCACCGAAACCCTGCTTCTGCCTGGATTCCATCATTTGATGAGAGAGAAAGCAGAACATGATTTTTGTGTTTCCCTGAAAATAAGACCTAGCTGGACAATCAGCTCTAATGCATCTTTTGGAGCAAAAGTTAATGTAAGACCCGGTCTTATTTTACTATAATATAAGACCTGCTCTTATATAAGACTGGATCTTACATTAATTTTTGCTCCAAAAGATGCATTAGAGCTGATTGTCCGGCTAGATCTTTTTCAGGGAAACAGGATAGGAGATTGAGAAGGCTTTAAAGAACAGTGGCTTTCCAGTGCTGAGATCAAATTTTCCTTTCTTTTTAAAGAAAGGAAAGCTCAACATATATTCTTAGATAGATTTATAACCTCAGGTTTAGAGACTAAGATTTATAACCCCAGACTTAGAGACTAAAAGTTAAAAAAAAAAAGGAAAAAAAACTAAATCTAACTCTGGTCTCAAGACAACTAATCTTCCCTTCGCCTCAGTTTCTCACCTGCACAGAAGAGAACTCATTTATTCACTCTCCAGGAACGAGCCATAACATCAAAAGCCTAATGTGCCTTCTGATTGCAGTGACTCTGCTCCCTCGGGGCTTAAAGCCATGTCTTAGAGCCTGTAGAGGAACATCTGTGGATCAGATGTAATTGCTCACTGGGACGGTGAATATAAGATTGTTATGTTATAAAGAATTGGTGTGTACTTCACCTAGCTGCCTAGACTCCTGCATGGATCCCAGGAAACAGTGAGTGGTGTAATCCATTTCTACTCAATGGTCTCATCTACATTGTTGATGCCCTACCTGGGGATCTAATCTGAGATTAAGCAGGACTGATCTTGGCATAGGAGAAGGCTTTCTGCCTATGATACAACCCAAAACAGTAAAAGAAAAGCTGGACACATATGGTAAAAAAAAAAAATTGTTTATGGTGTTCTTTGTTATGTAAAGTTAACTGATAAACTGGGAGGAGAAAATATTCACAATATACAGCACAAACGGCTACTATTCTTTATATATATATATATGATTTGTGAGGCAAAGGAATAAAACTCAGCTAGGAAAAAAAGACACCAACAGACAATTCACAAAAAAGATCTAACGATGACCCTCAAACAAATGGAAAAAAACGTTAAAACTCACTCATAACTAGAAAAATTCAAATGAAAACATTCCCAAGATATCATTTCTCACCTATCAGACTGACAAAAACTGTTAAGTATGACAATACATCCTCTCAGTGAGGCCATGGGAAAATAGGCATCCTCATACATTTCTGCTGAAAACGCAAGTTAGTACGACCCTTCTGAGGGGAAATTTGGCAATACCTAACAAAACCATGTATGTACCTACCTTTCTACCCGGCAATCACATATCTAGAAATCTACCTTGAAGATAAGCTTCCAACAATATAAAAATACATATGGCAAGGTCATTAATTGCAGTATTATTTGTAAATTCAAAATTTTGGAAACAACACAAATCTTTATACCCAGGAGAGTAGTTGAACAAGCTACAGTACATTCACACACTGAATGCTATTAAGCGATTTTTCTAAAGATGAGGATGAGCTCTATATGGACTGATTTCCAGGACATACTATTAAGTGAAAAAAACAAAGCACGAATGGTAGCCATCATATAAAAAAAGGAAGGGATTTGTGTATTAGTTAGCTAGAGCTACTGTAACAAAATACCACAAGCTGGGGGCTTAAACAACAGAAAGGTATTGTTTTATGGTTCTGGAGACTAGAAGCCTGAAATCAAGGTTAGCAGGTTGGTTCCTTCTGAGGACCATGAGGAACAATCTGTTTCATGCCCCTCTTCCAGCTTTGTACAGGTTTGCTAGCTATCTTTGGCATTCCATGGCTTGTAGAAGCATCTCTCTGCTCTTTGTTTTCATCTTCACAGCGTAATCTCCCTGTATGTGTGTCTGTGTCCATATTTCCCCTTTGTATAAGGATACCAGTCATACTAGACTAGGACTCATTCTCATGATCATACCTTAATTAATCATACCTGCAGGGACGCTATTTCCAAATAAGGTTATATTCTAAGGTACTGGAGTCTAAGATGTCAACATATGAATTTGGGGGGCATTCAATTCAACCCATAAAAGGAATTATAAGAAAGTATATGATCACATGCCTGCTTATTTGTGAGGGGGGAAATGAGGAGAGCGGGTTAAACCAGAAACCTATGGTCCTTGAGCCACTTCCTTGCACTCGGGCCCACTCCTATCTCTTTGGAGTGTACTTTTGCTTCTAATAAACTGTCCTTTCACCACTGTATTTCTGTGTCTCTTTGAATTCTTTGCTCGAAGTGCCAAGAACCTGGACACCATGCCGAGAAGGGTCTGTTCTCCATCTGAAGACTCAGTTGCACAATGAGTGGAAAGTCAGTGGAGGTCCCTGACTTTTCAGCGTGGACTGCCTGTCTGTACACTGACAGCACTGTCTTTGTGTGGTCCCTGGAGACCAGGAAGTCTTCCATCCTTCAGGAGAAAACTGTCTTTAACACGCAAGGAGATAGTATTTTAGGAGCTGGTTCCTGTGGTGGTATTCCTATCCTTTTCTCTAGAAAGCGTGGGTTGGTGTCTATTACTCCACGGCAAAAATGTGTCCATGTTAGCAGAAGACCACAACGATTGTTTAGCATCTTCAGTTGCTGGACCAAGCAATGAGAGTATGATTTTTGACAGCTCTACAAAGAATAAAGCCAGAGTCCAGGAAGATAAAACCAAATTGCTAAAAGCTGCTTTTCTGCCATATTGCAGATTGATGTATTCGGACACTTTCCCAGTCAGAGGGGTACCCATGGCAACCTGATGCTGCTCTTTGAGCACGGAGAGAAGTTGTCGGCGGCTGTTGTTCTCAAGAAAGACCACTCACCACTGCCTGACCTAATGAACACAGCAATACTGCCACTTTAAACAGGAGGGCCTGTGAAATCGCACCCAGCCTGACCCCTGTGGACGTCTTCTTTAGAGAGGTGTCCCAGGTAGACACCGTCTGTGTTTGCTGGAGCACGTGGAGCAAGTCCTATAGGACACATCGATGGAGTCAGTGGAGTGGGCCAAAGTCATGGGCAATGTGAACCGTATTCTCAAGGACATGCTACAAGCTGCTTGGCATTATCAACTCAACAGAAACTCCTTGTACAGAAGTGAAGAAACAGTGGGAAATGAACCTGAATATATTCCGTGGGCAGCAACACGTGCGCCTGCTGGCAGCAGAATAGCAATCATACGCCAGCATGGGGCCGTCATGAAAATGGTTTCCCCTCAGGCCGACAGCAGCCTCCAGAACATTCTGCCTGAGCAGCTCCTAGCTCTGCTTGGTTGCTTCTGGGATGGTTATGTGTCACAGCTTAAGTCTCTGGACAAGTCCAGGAATGATACAACAGTCTGGAAATGGAGTACCTGTAGAAGAAAGCAAATATCCCATCTCCACTTCGTGAGTACACGGCTTTCCGCAAGGACTGTGGGTCTTGAAGTTTGTGGAGCGGGTGAAGGAGTCACAGCATTCCAGCAGTGTATTCAGTCTATGTCGTTAGTCCAGCTGTGCCAAGGACGTAAAGCAGCTGTGTACAGATTTCCTGACTACCGCGAAGCAATCGCCTGTATAACACTAGGCTGCCATAAAGCAATGCTGTCGCTGCCTCTTTGTTATCAATGCATAAACCTGTAAATAAGTATGAATTTCTTTTTCATGTTAAAAAAAATGGTAAAAAAACCAGAGACTGGTAACCAGGGATGGGTGGAAAAAGGATGGGGAAAAGGGGGGATAGGGTACCAGAAATAAGGAGAAAGTGACACACAAAAAAATACTTTTTATTTCTTTCACATAGAACTTAATGTGTGAACCACTGTAATGTTTCAAACGCCCTTGCCATCTTGAAAAAAATAAACAATTAAAACCAAGATATGCAAAGAGCCCAATTGAATATAAACAGCAACATATAAGCCTAACAGTAATACAAATAAAATAAGGACTCTGAGGGGATGGAAAATAATAGAGCTGATCTAAGTAACTTTCAAAAACTTGAGTAAAAAATGTAAGGCTAAAGACAAAAAGAATTGTACAGTTAACCCTGAACCTGGGGGTTTGGGGGGTTGAACCCTGCGACCCGCCCCTCACAGTCAAAAACCCACATATAACGTTTTACTCACCAAATACTTAACTACTAACCTACTGCTGACCATAAGCCTTACGAATAACAGCCAATTAGCACATAGTTTGTACGTTACACATAGTATATACTATATTCTTATAATAAAGTAAGCTAAAGGAAAGAAAATGTTAAGAAAATCATAAGAGAAAATACATGTATAGTATTTACTGGAAAAAAATCATTTATAAGTGGACCTGTGCAGTCGTTGTTAAGGGTCAACTGAATATAAACGCTAGAATCTAGTTTGTAAATGTGTTTCTCAGAGGGGTATGGGGTGGCAATTCCAAATGACTTTATGTGGTATGCTTTAGTACTGAACAAATAAGCATATAATGGATGAGAGGCAGGTTTCTTATTGTTGGAGAAAGAAGTTACAAATAAGGAAAGAAAGAAGCCTAGAATAAATCCCATGGTGCTGGACTGGAATCAAAGAGATTAGTAAGAACTGCTATATTGTGATAGAATAAAAAATATATGTTTGGTCTACATCCCTGGTTCCTGGAACAAGATTTTTTGAAACCCTTGGAATTCCCTGAGTGATAGAGATGAGAAGAGCATCTTTTGTTATTCATGATAAGGCCCTTTCAACCATACCTGAGTTAATGTTAATGAGATGACTCTCCGTGGGCCCCTGGTTTCAGGATGGGACTGGTTGCCAGAAGAACCAACTATGTGATTAGAGGATGGGAACTTCACAAATCCCCTTTGTAATAGTATTTGATCTCTTGTACAAAAAGTTACCATTAATTTAGAAACTGAATTGATTCGTACTTTTAAATCTAAAATCCTACATATATCTGATAACTAGTAGTATATGAATGTACGGGCTTTGGCTAGCATATGAATTCAAAGATTATTTTTTTCTCTGACACCCTCCACCATCACCTCCAGGATGTCAGAGCTGTCACACGTAGGAACCACAGATCTTCAATATGAATAAACAAAATTCATTCATGAGCTTAGGAGAGGAGGCGTCATCCACAAAGTAACACATCTGTAGTTCCACTTATGATGCCTGCAGACTTTATTTAGAGAGAAAAATTTAAAAAAAGAGATGCCATATGTTACCTTCTGTGAGAGCCGTGGTGGTCAACGGCAGTTTTGTTTTGGCCTGGAACACCAGAGTGGGGAAGTACCTGATGCAATTCCTAAACAGTTTGATTTTGGCACAGAAAAGCAGATACTGCCACCCAGAAACCGTAACGTATGTTCCATTCTTTCCTCAGAGGTATTTCTGTTTTTACCACGTTTCCCCGAAAATAAGCCCCAATTAAGGTCGTCAGCCAGACGGACACATTCAGTACGTTATGATGGTGTTCCAGAAAAAGATGACATGACTGTATTTGAATAAATGTAGATTGTTGTACATGGAAAAATAAGACATGCCCTGAAAATACGCCCTAATGCGTCTTTTGGAGCAAAAATTAGTATAAGACCTGGTCTTATTTTCGGGGAAACACGGTATTAACTATGCCTTTTGCTACACGATAGCTAAAAGTGCTCCTTCTTTTGCAAACAGCTAGCCAGTTCCTTTGAGAGCATCTATTCCCTGGGATGCGTGAGGCAGCATGCCCGTCACAAGGAGCCCTGATCTCTGAACCTTATTAAATAAAACATTGTGGAGAGGTTGCTTGGAATAGAGAGGAGAGCAAACAGAAACCTGGGGGGTGCAGTTCAAGGTCAGTGCACTGACTCCTAACACCTTAGTCTCACCTCAAATGTCCATAAAAAGGCATTCAACTCTTTCTTAAGCTGGCTAGTGGGTACACAGACATTCTTTATTCCTTACACTTTACAAATGTTCCTTAGTTTGTGCTTAAGTTTTGATTTTGAAATTTTTCTTTACAAGGACTGAAAGAACAACAAGAATATCACAATCAAGAAAGGAAAAGATATCTCAAACGGGTAAAGCGACTGCACAAGGACAGAGTTCATAAAATCCAGTAAATCTTAATGAATAAAAATGATTCTGAAAGCAGCTGCCTGCTTTGTTCAAATATCAAAGTACTTTGCAGATGGGTGATAATTTGGATTGTGTAGTAACTCTTCAGCAGGATTTGAAAACTTGTCTAAGGCTAGGGTTTTGTTTTGGTTTTTTTCTTGTCCTCTCTAAGTCCCAGTTTCCTCTTCTGTGATATGTTAAGAATACCTTGCTTGACCAATGATTTGTTACAAAAATGAAATTATACAAAGTATATACAATAGCTAGCATGATACACATTGCCTGGAGAATATATAATAAATAACTATTATTGTCATGTTATTATAGAGTTCTCAGTTGCTGGGGTGGACAGTGCATAAGAATGTGTGTCGGTTGCTACTATTGTTATGAGTTTTGTTTTTTAAACTCAGAAACTTGAGTGCTTACTGCTCACCGCAGATCTACTAGTGAATCAGAATCACCATGCCTAGGATCAGATCATGCACAGGATCAGACCATGCATATTAAAAAACAAAAAGAAAAAACCAACTCTACAGATTTTCCAATTAAGATGTTGCTCGAGTAAAAGGGACTGGATTTACTATCTCATCTGCAACAACCAAAAACCCAGACAAAATATATGAAACAACAGTGACCAGGACAGTAGGCATTAAACAATGAAGAACAGTGATCCCTGAAAAACAGGAAGCAAACAAGACAAGCCCTATAATTGCCGTGAGAGTTTGTAGAATGTGACACAAGGAGGGGAAACTGAGGCAGAGCTTCATAGACTCTAAGTTGAGGATACGGAGCTGAAAGTCTGGGAAGACCAAGGCAGATAAAATTTTTAGGACAAAGAGAAGTGAACTGCACAGAAAGAAAACCCCAGAGATCTATAGAGGGTCCTCTCTTCAAAGATTCAGCAGAGTATTAATCAGTGCATGTGTGGAAGAAAACTACCCCAGGCCAGGGAAAGAACCATCCAAAAGGATTAAAGGCAATACCCACACAGAGACAGGTTGAGTGCTAGTTCTCAGCTGCCACACTAGAAAAACTCATAATCATGGGCATTAAGCTGAGTACTCAGGAAGGTCTTACCTCAACAGTGGGGAATAATTAGTCCTAGAATGAGCACTCTTCTGGACCAGCCTAACAAATCAAGATCTGAAAGAATTAAACGTTTTCCAACTCACTTAACTCCATCCCAGAACAAACCTCCAGAATATTTATAGAAACACAAAAATACTCAGCAGCTAACAAGGTAAAATCACAATGTCTGGCACCCAATCAAAGATTACCAGGTATGCAAAGAGGCAGAAAAACACGACCCTAACGAGAAGAACAGTCAATTGAAACTGACCAAGAACTGACACAGATGTTAGGATTTGCAGAAAATGACATTAAATCAGTTATTATAAACTTTCACACATATGAAATACAGTTAACTAGAGACATAGAAAATATCTAAAGTACCAAACTCAATGTCTATGAATGAAGAATATACTGGATGAGATTAATGACAGATTAAACATTGCAGAAGAAAAAGTTAGTAAAGTTGAAGACATAAGAGAAACTATCCAAAATGAAACACACTGTTAAAAAAAAAAAAGAAGAAGAAGAATCAAAATAAACAGCACATCAATATGCTGTGGGATGATTTCAAGCCACCTAAAATATGGATAATTGGAGTCCCTAAAGGAGAAGATACAGAATAGGTAACAGAAAAAAATATTTGAAGTAATAGTTAAAACTTTCCAAACTTAATGAAAGTTATAAACCCACAATTCAAGAAGCCCAACAAACTCCAAGCAGGAAAAAAATGTGAAAAAAACTACACCAAGGCACATCACAGTCAAATTGCTTAAAATCAGTGATCAAGAGAAAATCTTAAAAACTGCCAAAGAAAAACCCATGTCATATATAGAGAAATTAAAAAAAAAAAAAATTACAGATTTATCATTGGAAACAATGCAAGCAAGATGACAGTAAAGTACCATGTTTCCCCGAAAATAAGACCTAGCCAGATCATCAGCTCTAACGTGTCTTTTGGAGCAAAAATTAATATAAGACCGGGTATTATACTATATTATATTATATTATATTATATTATATTATATTATATAGACCCAGTCTTATATTAAAATAAGACCCCGTCTTACATTATATTAAAATAAGACTGGGTCTTATATTAATTTTTGTTCCAAAAGATGCATTAGAACTGATGGTCCAGTGTTGCAGCCCGCATGACCAGGAGGGCTCTGCCTGAGGGGGAAGGGTGAGGAGATTGAGAAAAGACACAGAGACAGGAAAGCTAGGATCGGGAGGTCCACCGTCCAAGGATGGTGGAGCAGTGGTGCAGTCTTTATTTTGCACACAGTTTTTATACAGTCTTAGAATAGTTATCTATACAAACAAGTATTAGCAGAACAAGCAGGCTTCCCATGGGGATGACCTTGCAGCTGCAAGGCCCTTATCAGCTTACAGCCCACTCCCTACATCGAAGATTGCTGAGGCTAGGGTTCCCATGAGAATGACCTTGTAGGTGCAAGGCCTTTGTCAGCTCACAGCCCGCTCCCCACACACCCCCCTTCTCTTTTTGCTTTAAGCAGTGGCCTATGAGTCTCATATATAAAACCAGAAAAATAGAATTAAACCAAATCACCCTACTCTGACAAAAGAGTATGAATGTAATAGAAATTGTTGTATGTACCTCTCCAGGGGACAAAACCTTATGTTGATACTTACTGAAAAGAATAAATGGAGAACTGATGTTAAACTCAAATCATTGAATATAGCCAATTAGATGACCCCTTTGCGACTGTGTCTGTCTTAGGTTGTTCCTTCCTTGAGGAATCTTACCCGTCATTGACTAGCCAGCCATCTCTTTGGGGTCAAGTTCTCCAGATGGCCCCTATGTGGCTGTGCCTGGCTTAGGTTATTTTACCCGTCATTGACTAACCAGCCATCTTTTTGGGGTCGAGTTCTCCAGATGGCCCCTATGTGGCTGTGCCTGGCTTAGGTTATTTTACCCGTCATTGACTAACCAGCCATCTTTTTGGGGTCGAGTTCTCCAGATGGCCCCTATGCGGCTGTGTCTGGCTTAGGTCTTTCCTCCCTTGAGGAATCTTACCCGTCATTGACTAGCCAGCCATCTTTTGGAGCCCCACAAGGAGACATAAGGTGTAAGCACAAAGGTGAGGTCAAGTCCGTGAAAGGATCAATCTCACAGACTCTTTTGTGTTATCTAAATTTTTCTGGGGTGAGATGTTGGAGCGAGGCCTCAGGCCCAAGGCCTCAGGCGCCTGTCAGCCTACAACCTACTCTCTACATCTCCCCCTTCTCTTTTTTCTTTAAGCCGTAGCTGGTGTTAAGAAGGAGGTTTACGAGTCGGTGTTGAATGACTCGGTAGTCGACTGAAAAAATACAAGCGAGTAAATACTAGAACAATGATACTACATAGAAACCAGAATGAATGTCGGAGAAGGGTAAATGGGTTAAACCCCTTGAGTTGGGTAAGCAACTGTTGAGCTAAATTGGCCAGGTTGAGAATGGGTTTGTGTGTATGTTGAATGTGAAGAATTTCTTGATGAAAAAGAACTACATGATCAGGGGGCTGCCTGTCCACCTGTGAGGACTAAACAAAATAAACATAAAACGATAAACAGAATAGCAATAATACCCATAAACCCTCCACCTAAAGTCTTTATCCAATTGACAGGGTTTAAAGTAGAAAGTCCTTTTGCAGCCGCAGAAACTATCTCCTTTCAGGGAGGGGTTGAAGCTTGGCATTAGACATCTGATCAACTTCTTGTTATAGTTGTAAAATGTCCACAGTGAGATTGGGTATATGTCCCAGGAGATGGGCTCGTACCTTAGACCAAGGGGTACGAGTTTAATTGTAAGAGAAAGGGGTTACACAATAGGTAGATATATTTCAATCACATTTTAAAGTAATCATAGTATGGAGATTTTTCAATTGGTCACCAGAAATACAATAGTAGTTTGTAAGTCAGCTAATCTAACATTATTGTTGTTGTTGTTGTTGTTGTTATTATTATTATTATTATTATTATTATTATTATTTGGGAGGGATCGAAGATTGCTGAGGTGAGGGTTCCCATGGGAATGACCTTGTAGGTGCAAGGCCTTTGTCAGCTCACAGCCCACTCCCCACAGTCCAGCTAGGTCTTATTTTCGGGGATACACAGTAACATCTTTAAAGTACTGAAAGAAAATACCTGTCAACCTATAATTCTATATCTAGCAAAAGTATTTCAAAATGAAGGCAGCTACAAAATAAAAAACATCGTATTAGATTAGAACCCAAAACATAAAATAAATACCCATGAATCCATACTGATACAATAAGATGGCTGAATAAATAAGTAGGGGATAATTTATGTAGAGACTGCCTGCTCAACAAGGTGAAATGTGCTTCTCCACTCATTAAATGTGGACTGCACATAGCAACTTCCTTCCAAAGAGTACAGTATGGAAGAGTGTGAGGCAACTTGATAGTGGAGAAAGTTGACAAACACCACGTTAGCCAGACAATTAAAGTCCATATATCAATGGTGATAAGTCATGTTGATAATATGTAGCCTTGATATGATGTAATAAAAATGGTGCTTTTTCTCCATGGTATTCCTCCCAAAACCCCATAACTCTAGTCTAATCATGAGACAGATATCAGATAAATACCATATTGTAGGACATTCTACAAAATATCTAACCTATACATCTCAAAACATTCAAGGTCATCAAGAACAAGGAAAGTCTGAGAGATTGCCATAGCCAAGAGGAGCTTAAGGAGACATGATTAAATGTAATGTGGTATTCTGGAACAGAAAAGGGACGTTAGGTAAAAAATACTCAAGGATTATTTTACGCAATAAAGTATGGACATTAATAACATTGGTTCATTATTTGTGACAAATTATCACATTTGTAAGATGTGAACACTGGGGGAAACTAGGTTTGAGGTGTTTGGGGACTCTATTATCTTTGCATGTTTCCTGTAAGTCTAAAATCTTTCTAAAATAAAATTTTCTTTAAAATGAATGAAAGCAAAATAGAGACATTGTCAGATATACAAAAGTTGAAAGAATTTATTATCAACAGTTCCACTCCATGACCAAGGTTAAAAGATGTCCCTCAGGCAAAAGGAAAATGACACTAGGTGAAAATCTGAATGTACACAAAGGCTCCATCAGAAATGGATACTACATGTGTAAATATATAAGTTTTTTTTAATTATCAAAATCTCTTTCAAAGATCATTGACTTTCAGTTCCCCCAAGCAGCCACATTCCTCCCAACTATAGATCACTATATACCTATCAGAATGGCTAAAATAGAAAGTGGTAAAACCACCATGTGCTGGCAGGAATGTGGAGACACTGGATCATTCACACATTGTTCATGGGAATGCAAAATGGTAGAGCCAGTCTGGAAAATAGTTTGGCAGGTTTTACAAAACTCAACATTTATCTCAGAAAAATAAAAACGTATTTTCACACAGAACCCTGCATACAAATGTTCAGAGGAGTATTATTCATAATAACGTTTTCCCACACAAACTGGAACAACCCAGATGTCTTTCAACAGGTGAACAGCTAAACAAGTCACGAGATAACCATATCATGGAATACTACTCAGCAATAAAAAGGAATGAACACTGATGCATGCAATTACTTAGATGAATCTCCAGGGAATTAGGCTGTGTGGAAAAAAGCCAGTCCCGAAAGGTTACACACTATTTATACGACATCCTTGAAATGACAAAATTAGAGATGGAGAACAGATTAGTGGTTGTAAGGAGTAGGTGGGGTGGGCAAAGAGAGGGAGGTGGTTGTGACTATAAAGCATAAAAGGAAGGATTCCTGTGGTGATGGAGATGTTCTGTATTTTGACTGTATCAATGCCAACATCTTTGAAGTGACATTTTCTATAGTTTTGCGAGATGTTACTATTGAGGAAAATTGGGTAAATACCGTGTTTCCCCGAAAATAGCCGCACAATCATCTCTAATGCGTCTTTTGGAGCAAAAATTAATATAAGACCTGGTCTATAATATAATATAATATCAGGTCTTACATTAATTTTTGCTCCAAAAGACGCATTAGAGATGATTGTCCAACTAGGTCTTATTTTCGGGGAAACACAGTAGTATATGGGATTTCACTGTATTATTTCCTACAGTTGCACATGAATTTACAATTATAACAAAATAGTTTAATTTTAAAAATTAAAATAATCCTAAATGCAAGACCTAAAACTAGAAAACTTCTAGAAGAAAATGTGGAAGAAAGTCTTTGTGACCTTGAGTTAGGCAAGTATTTCTGAGTGGTCAAAAATAATCCATAATAAAATAATAAACTGATAAATTGGACTTCATCAAAAAAAAAAAAAACTTCAACTCTTCAAGACATTGTTAATAGAAAGGGCAAGACATTGAGAGAAAAACTTTGCAAAGCATGTATCTAATAAACAACTTGTATCCAGAATATATTTTTTAAGAACTCTCAAAACCTAACAATAAAACAGTCCAATTTTTTTAAATGAGCAAAATATTTAAATAGAAATTCAACAAAAATGACACACATGAAATTCATATGAAAGATGCATAATATCACTAGTTATTAGAGAATTGCAAGTTAAACCCACAGTGAGATACCACTACCTATTAAAATGGCTAAAATTAAAAAGACTGGCCACGGTGGACAAGAATGAGGGAGGACTGGAACTCTCCATCCTCGACAGGTGGAAATGTCAAATGGTTCAACTCCTGTGGGAAATAGTTTGGCAGTTTCCTAAAAATTTAAATACATGCCTGCTACAGGATCAACTATTCCACTCCTAGGTGTTTACACAAAAGGAATTATATGTCCACAAAAATACATGCACATGAATATTTATAGCAGCTTTATTTGTAAGAGCCCCAAATTGGGAACAGCCTAAATATTCATCAATAGATCAATGAATAAATTGTGGTATAGTTATAGAATGGAATACTACTAATGAAAAAAAGAATGAATTATTGATACACACAACAGCATGGGTGAATCTCAAAATAATATGCTGAAAGAAGCTAGCGAAAAAAGACTACAGGTTGTATGATTCATTTATATAAAATCCTACAAAATGCAAACTAATGTATCGTGACAGAAAGAAGATCAATGATTATTGGTGGAAATGGAGGGGCAAGGGAGGGACTGAAGGACAAGGATACAAAGGGCACAAGGAAACTCCAGGGGGGGATGGATACACTGTGATGTTTTCGAGATGTATACAAATGTCAAACTTAATCAAATTATACACTTTATGGATAATTTATCAAATATTGATTACAACTCAAAGCTATTTAGAATAAAGATAATATAATTTTCTCACTGAAAATGTTCCTTACATTAACATATATTGGGCTTATTTTTTAATAAATTAAAAAAAAACATGTTATAATAAAGGCCACATATGATAAACCCACAGCTAGCATCATACTCAATAGAGAAAAGCTAAAAGCATTCCTCCTAAGATCAGGGAAAAGACCAGGTTGCCTACTTTCACTACTTTTATTCAACATAGTTCTGGAAGTTCCAGCCACAGCAATCAGACAAAAAATTAAAGGCATCCAGATTGGAAAGGAGAGGTAGCCGGTTAGCTCAGTTAGTTACAATGTGGTGCTAATAACACCAAAGTTGCCAGTTCGATCCCCACATGGGCCACTGTGAGCTGCGCCCTCCTTAAAACAAGTCCAAATTGGAAAGGAGGAAGTAAAATTGTCATACTATACAAATGATGTGATACTATATATAGAAAATCCCAAAGACTCCAACAAAAAAATACTAGAAATGATAAATGAATTTAGTAAAGTAGCAGGATACAAAATTAATATTCAGAAATCAGTTGCATTTGTATACATCAACAAACTATCAGAAGGAGAAATCCCATTTACAATTGCTTCAAAAACAATAAAATACTTAGGAATAAATTTAACCAAGGAAGCAAAAGACCCGTACTCAGAAAATTATAAGGCATTGAAAAGATAAAGAAGATACAAATAAATGGAAACATACACCAAGCTCATGGATAGGAAGAATTAATACAATTAAAATGTCCATACTACCTAAGGCAATATATAGATTCAATGCAATTCAACATCAAATAACCAATGATATTTTTCACAGAACTAGAACAAATAATCCTAAAATTTATGTGAAACCAAAAAAGACCCCAAATAGCCATGGCAATCTTGAGAAATAAGAATAAAAGTAGGAGGTATTATGCCACCTGACATCAAATCATAGTATAAGGCTATAGTAATCAAAACAGCATGGTACTGGCACAAAAACAGACACATAGAACAATGGAACAGAACACAGAGCCCAGAAATAAATCCATGCCTATATGGTCATTTAATCTATGACAAT